>NC_143553.1:39890454-40193484 GCF_054136105.1 Typopeltis vanoorti
AGCTCTCATAGTACTCATATATATAAAAAGGGAAATAAAACTGAATGTGCGAATTACAGAGGTATTTCCCTACTGAGTGTTCCTGGGAAGATCTATGCAAGTATACTTGAGAAACAGTTGAGAAGAATTGTGGAAGAAAAGCTTGGTGAAGAAACAGCTGGATTCAGGCCAAATAGAGGCTGTTGGGATCAGACCTTCACTTTACGACAAATAGTCGAGAAAGCATGGGAATATAACAGAGATCTGTATTTAAGTTTTGTCGATTTGGAAAAGGCATATGACAAGGTGCCAAGAAAGAAGCTATTCAATACGCTGCAGTTATATGGTGTGAATGGGACATTATATCAAGCAATACTTAGTCTTTATTTGAGTTGTAAGTCAGCAGTTAGAATTGAAGAAAGTACAGGAAGATGGTTTAATGTTAAGTCTGGTGTGAGACAAGGATGTACATTATCCCCTCTGTTATTCATTATCTATATGGATCACATTATGAAGGAAAGTAGTATTAAACATGATATCAAAATTGGAGATGTTAATGTCTGCTCTTTGCTTTATGCGGATGATGTTATACTTCTAAATAAATCCGCTACAAGTCTGCAAGATTCTCTGACTAAATTGAATAACTGTTGTAATAGATATGGTATGAAGGTCAGCAATAAAAAGACAAAGACAATGAAAATAGGCAGAATCATTGAAAATGTCAACTGTGTTGTGAATGGAGAACCTGTTGAACAAATGAAACATTTCAGCTACTTAGACACGATTTTTACTGAAGGTGGTAAATTAAATATAGAAATAGACAACAGAATCAGCAAAGCTGGTATGGTAGGAAGTCAATTGAATAAATTCATATGGAATAAGAGAGAAATTAGTTGGAACACTAAATTAGCTGTATACAAGACAGTGTTCAAACCAGTTTTAACTTATTGATCTGAGAGCTGGGTCAGAAGTAAAACACTTGAACAAAGACTAGAGACCGCAGATATAAGAGTCCTGAGAAAGATTATAGGCTTGAACAGATGGCATCAATGGCAATATCATATTAAAAACAAGGATATTAGGAAAGAACTTGACATTGTCAGCATCCAGGAATGCATTAGCAGAGCTAATCTCAGGTGGTATGGTCACGTAAACAGAATGGGCGAAGAAAGATTAGCAAAACAAGTGTTCTCTGCCAGGTTGGCAGCAAAAAGACCCAGAGGAAGACCAAGATGTACGTGGATTGATACGGTACAAAGTGCCTTAGACGATAGAAATATAAGATCTGATAATGTTGGAGTCTTGTCAAGTAACAGACTGATTTGGAGGAAAATTGTAGACAGGAAGTTAGTAATGATGTAATATTTTTCATGTAGTACTGTCATATCCTGTATACCCCTTGAGGGTACATGGCAGGAATTTGATGATGATGATGATGATATATATATATATATATATATATATATATATATATATTATATGCTTTTTTATGTGAATCCCATGCTTCCAGTACATAAGGTGGTCTCGCATTATGCGACAAAATTTACCTTTCACCTAAAGTTGTGTGGTTGGAAAGCAGATACATTAACCATTCTGTCAACCAGAGAGGCATACTATATGTGTTACTGCAAACTGAAACGTTTTATATTTAGATCTATGTTGTAATTCCATAAATATAATGAGTTTTGCTACAATTTTAATTACCGCAAATTCAAACCTTTTATTTTTAGTGAGAATATCTGAACTTTAGAGTTGAAGTTCCTATTTTTACCTTGATTAGCAAGCTTAATTGGATTGCATTTAAATTCTTTTCTTTTCTTTTAAAAAAAAAAAAAAAAAAAACTTATACTAAATTATTACCATACCTTTTAATATTTTTCTGTATTCAGAATATTTGTAACAACTATGATCTGTTTAGAATCTGTTGTTGCCGCAAAATATTATTCCATAATTATTGACTGTACGTCCGACATTGGTCACATGGAACAAATGAGCATAATACTTCGATTCATAGACACTAGTAATAGCACGGTTTCTATAAAAGAACACTTTTTGGGATTTATAGAAATAAAAAATACCACTGGAGAATTTTTATCAAATGAAATACTAGAAACTCTAGACAAATTTTCATTACCAATACAAGATTTACGAGGTCAAGGATACGATACCGCCAGTAATATAAAAGGTGTGCAGCGCCGAATTTCAAATATTAACCGGAGAGCAATGTATGTACCTTGTAGTTCACATTCATTAAATTTAGTAGTGAATTGCACTGCTAATACTTTAGATGCCACAGCATTTTTTGACGTGGTACATAGTCTACGTGTATCTTTTTCCGGTTCGACTCTTCGATGGGAATACCTCAAAAGTCAAATAAGCAATTTTACACTCAAACCAGTCTGTGATACACGATTGGAGAGTTGAATTGACTCATTAAACCCCCTAAGATATAATTTGTCCAAAATTTGTGAAGCACTGCAAGAAATATCTCAAGATGATAGTTTATGTGGATTAAGTGGAAATACCATGAAATTAGATGCAAGTACGGTAGTCTTCTTAAAACTTTACGGAAGTTCAAATTTATCGCATCCTTAGTAATGTGGTATAATATACTTTTTGAAATAAACTTTACAAGTAAACAACTTCAGAATACAAGCCTTGATATAAATGGTGCCATAAATTGTATTAATGATACAAAGAATTTCTTAATGAAAATCTGAAATGAGGATGAATTTGAAAAGATGTTAACAGATGCGGAAAAAATCGCTGAGGTCTTAGGTGTAACGCCTAATTTTGAACAAGAAAAAATTAGACTTAGAAAAAAAAAAGAAACAATTTGTGTATGAAGCAAAGGATGAATTCATAACAGATTTTAAACAAAAATTTAAGGTAGATTTTTATTTTTCAATTATTGATACTGCAATTGCATCTGTTGATGAAAAATTCAAGCACATGTCTACAATTAACAAAAAGTATGGTTTTCTTTTATATATATATGAATATCAAAAAATTACTTCAGCAGAACTGCTTAAAAAATGTTTCATATTGGAAAATTATTTAACACATAATTCTAGAGATATTGATGGAACAGATTTATGTAGTGAATTACAAATAATAGCAAGGCGAATTCCAGAAAATACTTCCTCATTAGATGTCCTCTCATACATATGCAAAAATAATTTAGAAAATAGTGTTCCAAATGTATTTATTGCTCTGAGAATTTTTTCGACATTGCCAGTATCGGTAGCAAGTTCAGAAAGGAGTTCTCGAAATTAAAACTTACACTCGCTCTACGATGACTCAATAACGACTCACTGGTTTAACGATAATATCTATAGAGCATGAAATTGCATCTACAATCAATATAGATAAATTAATTCAAAACTTCTTCATCATCATCAGATTCCTGCCATGTACCTTCAAGGGGTGTACAGGATATGATAGTACTAAATGAAAAAAATTACATCATTATTAATTTCCTATCTACAATTTTCCTCCAAATCAGTCTGTTACTTATCAAGACTCCAACATTATCAGATCTTATATTTCTATCGTCTAAGGCACTTTGTACCATATCAATCCACCTATATCTTGGTCTTCCTCTGGGTCATTTGCTGCCAACCTGGCAGAGAACATTTGTTTTGCTAATCTTTCCTCACCCATTCTGTTTAAGTTACCATACCACCTGAGATTAGCTCTGCTAATGCATTCCTGGATGCTGACAATGTCAAGTTCTTACCTAATATCCTCGTTTTTAATATGATATTGCCATTGATGCCATCTGTTCATGCCTATAATCTTTCTCAGGACCCTCATATCTGCGGTCTCTAGTCTTTGGTCAAGTGTTTTGCTTCTGACCCAGGTCTCAGATCCATAAGTTAAAACTGGTTTGAACACTGTCTTGTATGCAGCTAATTTAGTGTTCCGACTAATTTCTCTCTTATTCCATATGAATTTGTTCAATTGACTTCCTACCATACCAGCTTTGTTGATTCTGTTGTCTATTTCTATATTTAATTTACCATCTTCAGTAAAAATCGTGCCTAAATAGCTGAAATGTTTTACTTGTTCCACAGGTTCTTCATTCACAACACAGTTGACATTTTCAATGATTCTGCCTATTTTCATTGTCTTTGTCTTTTTATTGCTGACCTTCATACCATATCTATTACAACAGCTATTCTATTTAGTCAGAGAATCTTGCAGACTTGTAGTAGATTTATTTAGACGTATAACATCATCCGCATAAAGCAAAGAGCTGACATTAACATCCCCAATTTTGATATCATGTTTAATACCACTTTCTTTCATAATGTGATCCATATAGATAATGAATAACAGAGAGGATAATGTACATCCTTGTCTCACACCAGATTTAACATTAAACCATCTTCCTGTACTTCCTTCAATTCTAACTGCTGACTTACAACTCAAATAAAGACTAAGTATTGCTTGATATAATGCCCCATTATATCAAGCAATATAACACCATATAACTGCAGCATATTGAATAGCTTCTCTCTTGGCACCTTGTCATATGCCTTGTCCAAATCGACAAAACTTAAATACAGATCTTTGTTATATTCCCATGCTTTCTCGACTGTTTGTCGTAAAGTGAAGATCTGATCCTGACAGCATCTATTTGGCTTGAATTGATCCTGCTTGTTCTTCACCAAACTTTTCTTCCACAATTCTTCTCAACCGTTTCACAAGTATACTTGCATAGATCTTGCCAGGAACACTCAGTAGGGAAATACCTGTATAATTCTCACATGCATTTTTATTTCCCTTTTTATATATGGGTACTATGAGAGCTTTACTCCAATCATCGGGAATACGTCCCTCTGTCCAGGCTTTCTGAACTATGCAGTGCAGCCACTGTAAGACTCTTATACCACCATACTTCAGCATTTCTGGTCGAATATCATCTACTCCTGCTGCCTTTCCACATTTCAAGCCTTTGATGGCTTTTTCTACTTCAAGTATGGATATGTATTCCTGACTGCATGCCTGGTCAGTGTTTTTTACCACTGTGCTGTCATCACTGCCTATGGAGTAATTACTTTTTCAAAGTAATTACTCCATACTTCAAGGATATCTTTTTCTCTCATTTTCATGTCACCTTTATCATCTCTAACTCCGTTTACAGCACTCTTTCCTCCATTCCTAAGCTTCTTCAACAACCTCCAGAATATTTTCCCAACTTCTTGATATTTATTTTCTATATTCTTGCCAAAGTCTTCCCATGACTTTTGTTTAGCTAGTTTTACACAGTGTTTAGCATTCTTGCATTTGTCTCTGTATTCTCTAAGAGCACAAGCTGACTTATTTGACAGGAACTTTTGATATGCTTTCTTCTTTTCCTTCACTGCCTCTTTAACTTCCTGTGTCCACCAGGGAGTTCTGATTTTTTTATCCTTACAGACAACCTCACCACATGCCTCTCTGGCAGAATCAATCAATATTTTCTTTTCAGTTTGCTACTGTATCTCCAAGGTTTGATTCCTCTTCTCAAACTCTCATTTTTTCTTCAATAATCTTTGTGTATTTTAGTCTACAGTTCACATCTGAGAGCTCCTCAACTTTTATTCGCTTTAAAACTTTCTTGCATGTTATTCTTTTCAGTATGAAATTCAATTTTATCTTGCTCAAGACTAAATAGTGATCACTTCCAATTTCAAATCCTCTGTACACTCTGGTGTCCTGCACCAGGGAGAAAATATCACTTTCAACAATAACATAGTCAATGAGATTTTTCTTATTTCTAGCCTCCTCTCTCCATGTGAATTTGTGCACATTTTTATGTTGGAACATAGTGTTAGTAATAACCAGTCCATGTCCTGAGCAGAAATCCAACAGATATTTGCCATTATTATTAGCTATGCTCTTTTCTCCAAATTTTCCCAAAATATTTTTGTATGTCTGACAATCATTTACTACTCTTCTATTTAGATCCCCAACAATGACCAACTTTTCCTTTTTCATTGTGTCGGTTGCTGTTTCTAAAGCATCAAAAAATTCCTTCACTTCTTAGTAGAACCTTCTGTGGGACCATAGGCACAAATAAGTCTCATTGTCCAATTCCCCATTCTGATATTAGCACACATCACTCTACTTGAGACTGCCTGCCAGTAAAGAAGATTAGCCTCATATTTTGTGTTGAATACTATGGCTACTTCTTCTTTTCCTTGATTGTCATTTCCTGAATATAATCTTTTGTATTTATTGCTCAGAAAGATCTCACCAGTTTTGGTCTGTTTTGTTTCAGTCACCCCTATTCTGTCGATCTGGTACTTATCTAATTCTTCAGCTAGCTCCATTTCTTTGCCATTCAGGCTTCTTACGTTGATAGTACCGATCTTTAACTCTGGTGATGTTGAGTTGGGGTGTGTTTTCAGATTTGTTCCAGTAGCTGACTTTTTGCTGTTTGCCCTGGTTCCCTGGTGAAAACAACGGGGGCCTTGTTTAACCGTGCAACACCCCAGCCGCCATGAAATTTTGTCATGTTGTAACATCATTTTTTATTTTGGTTTAACCAATAAGAATACAATTTGGTCGGCTAAATCCCAAATTGCCAGTCCATCCTTGTTCCTTCAGTATCCAAGTAGATACCCAACAGGGTGCACCACGAGAAGGTGAGGATTGGACATTAGGTTAGAAGCTCTGGTTGGTTCTCCGCATTCCTTTAAAGGCTATGTGGAGGTCTCCTCTCAGTTATACAGCTTTGACCCTGAAGCAAAACCCCAAAAGATTAATTTTTTGTAATTTTTGTATTCAAGATTAATTTTCTTGCTATACAGATATTAGAAGTAATGAGATATGTATACAAATGTATTGGTTTTGATTAATAAATTTTATATATAAACTTTTATATATTAATGTTCTTAATGATATTATTTTTATAAATATTCATATATGTGGGAGTACGTGTGCTTGTGTGAGTATGACAAAACATCTACACAGCAATACCTCGATTAGTGCGCCTAATGCGTTTTTTAAAACAAGGGCATTAATCGAATATAATAACCTATGGAAAAAAGCATAATTCGTTTCTCAAATTTCTTTTTTGAACCTTAATTTTTTTATAAAAGAATGAATGTATGTCTCAGGCCTAGTTAAAGAAAAATCATTAAGCTGGAAGAACAATAAAACATATTCAGAATATGAATTTTATCATTCTACTTAACAAAGAATTGAGCTAAATTTTGTACGAAAAATATTATACGCCGCCATTTGTTGTAATCGGTTTGCAGGCAATGTTTATGATCGGCCAAAAGCAGCTGTTTTCTCTTTCCCAATTGTTGAAAGATTTCGATGTGTGAAAATTAACGATAATTCATGAATATGTCCATGTTTAAAAATATGCCACTTGGTCACTGACATTTGCTACACAGATGTCATTTCCTTCAGTTTTCAGAACAGAGGACGCTGCCGATTGTTATAATCTGCTTGCAGGCAGTTTTTATGACCGATCATAAACAGCAGTATTCCCTTTCCCAAATGTTGAAAGGTTTTTATGTGTAAAAATTAACTATACACAAATATTAGGCTTTCTGGGTCTGAGCTTTTCGACATATTCTCGAATATTTTCACTGTAAAATATTTATTCATAAAAAATGCTTACAAAACTAAAATGACAAATTCCATGAACTTCTCGCTGAACACAGTTTGGGAAACCCTGGTATACATAGTGTACATGGAAGTAGTGTAGTATGCCATTAAACATAACTTCGTAAAATGTTTTAAATCGGTAACTAAATTATTTCATTCTGGTGAGTGATTTTTTAAAATAGTTAGCCATAAAAATGTATAGATAGAAAATTTTTAAAATCTGTAACATTTATTTTTAAGATGTATATAGGCGCACTGATCGAATTTGGGTATCGAAAAAATGATGCACTAATTACTGCACAGAGACAATGTATAGGGGTGCCTAAATTTTCTTTGCCTACGGGTACCAGATACTCTCACACCGGCACTGGTGTCACACCTTATTATTAAATTACTCTTGATTAGAGAAAGATGGAAGTTTTTTTTTTTTTCACTTAGACTATAAATTATATATTTTGTTTAATCCTTTATCCAGGTTTAAGCAAACAAAGCGAACTTTGTTGTATAATTCGATTAAAGATGTTTTCTGATGCATTAACAATTTAAATTTTGTGTAGATGAATTCTATAATACTGTAGTGAAACATATACAAGAGAATTGGCTCATTCTTTCAATTTAATTCTTTATTCCAGGTAACACTAAATAAAACTATAGCACATAAAAAGTTTTCAATAAAAGATTACATTTTCCCTTAAAAAAAAAAAAAAAAAAAACTGGAATTTCATACAAAAGAAAACTTGATCTTTGAATGTTAGAATAACATGAAAACTTTGTTTACAAGTATAATTGTTCATATATATAAGCAAATACATATAATAAATAAAATTTTCAAACCCAATTATGTACAAAAACACCCACGAATAAGAATCTGCAATACAGTAGCTGAACCTTCTTCTTCCTAACATGGAATTTAGGCCAAGTGGCCTGTTCCAGTCTCATGCCATCTCTTTCTTGGTCTTCTGATTCTTCTTTTTCCACTTATTTTGTATCTGTATAATATTTTTGGTAGTCTTCTGTTGTCCATTCGATTTAAATGTTCTAGCCATTTTTGTTCATACTGTCTTATGTAGTAATTAATTGGTTTTCTTTTCAGGGATTGTAAGATTTCTTCATTTGTTTTGTGGTCCCACTTGGTATATCCAGCTGTTTTTCTAAGGAACTTCATTTCTGCTGTCTGAATTCGTTTTTCATCTTTCCTTTTCATGGTCCATGTTTTGCTTCCGTATAGTAGAGTTGGTTTTGACAAGACATTATATAGTCTGATTTAGCTAAGCATATCTTACTTTATGGCAGTGAGATATGGACAAAAAAAAAAAAAAAAAAAAAAAGCAGATCAAGAAAGAATTGAATCATCTGAAATGAAATTTCTGTGCAGAACTGAAGGAATCACAATGGATAAAATGAAAAGTATCGAAATCGGAAATAAACTTGAAATAACAAACTCCATAAATGAAACAGTTATTTGCTATAGAGAAAAATGGAAAGAACACGTACTGAGAATGAATAGAAGCAGAATACCTAAACAAATCTAAATTACCACCCAAAAAGTACCCAATGCAGAGGAAGACCCTTAAAAAGATGGAACTGTCCTGACGTTCTATTTTCATGTTATGTTCTAAATCCGCCATCTTGGTTTAAGTCACTCTTATCAATATAACAACTAATTGCAAATTGATCACCGATCCAAAAGTAGGGAAATTTATAATTATACTGCGCCACCCTATTTTTAGATTAGTCTATATAAAATAGTAGGATCAATTCTTAATTAAGTTAGCAGTCTCCTCATTTATTTAGGCTGAATTATTTACTATTCCACTTGGGGTTCCTGCAAGATTCGAATATTTATGAACGGTGTAATAAAAAAGAATTCAGGCAAACACAATATTTAGATTAACAAAATAAAACATTTAATATATGATATATATAACAAATACAAGAATTCTGCTTTTAAATGAAACATTACAATCAACTTAATACATCTTGCTAAGTCACTCATGCCAATTCAATGTTCTAAACTTTCACATACAATTCACAGTTTCAAAATCACAAGCTTTCTTAACTCAAGTTAATAAAACGAAACTTCTTATTTAATCAGTCTCCACATATCTATCAGCTGTACTTAATGTTTAAATTCACAGGAAGCACTGATCAAGGTAGACAATATTCCAAGCAATCTTATTTCGGACTTTGAACTTCGAAGATATGTTAATGTTAGAATAAACAAACAAGTATGACTACTCTTACCAGATACAATCTTCAATACATCAATTAATTGTGAGCACACTTATGAATTAACTTATTTACGTTAGCGGAACACATTACTAAAAATTCTCCAACGATTTAACTGAACTACTGTTAATCGCGCTTCACTACTCTAAAAAAAAACACATCAATAAGGCACTGATATCTTTCCTTGTTTACTTTTCTCAAACTAGTTAATCTCAATATAATTGTTCTCAGGGCAACTTCTTAGTTCCAGTTAGTCTAGGATTACGTCTTAGAATTAAGACGTAATCCTAGACTAACTGGAACTAATCAGAATTTTGCATTGAATGTCCAGTTCTCTATTTATCCGGTTACGGCATTAATCTTCCTTTACAACACAGCTGACTTCACTTGCAGCTAAGTATATGATTCACTATGTTTTGGCTCACTTCTAAACACTATTCTCATGAATTTCTGCCCTAGAGAACTTATAATTTTCTTCCACTTCCTTTGCTTGTATCCTACCCTCCTTCCCGCTCCGCAAAAACTCCTCTCTCTCTAAAAAAAAATCTATTTTTTTTTTTTTCCTCCTTTCAGTCCCAAGGTCACGCTTTTTGACTCGTGCTTGTTTATTTCATGCGTCTCCATGACAACAAATGAACGCAAACATTTCGCTAATGTAATACAATGCTCTACTACTACATGAGTGATTACATAACGTTAAATTTTCACAAATAAGAATAAACAATATTTGAGCTACTTAATCAGCTTTTTCATTACGTATACAATTAATTATAATAACACTTTTTGTTACATCATATATATATTTTAGTTATAAATTCTGCACATATTATTGCTTAATAAATTAATAGTAGGTTAAATTTAGAATAAATATTTAAATAGTAATCCTAAATTAAGGAATAATAAATAATTTTTATACAAATCATGATTAATACATAATAAGCAATGTTAACTGTGAATGAAAAAAAATTAAATTACACAACATAGTTTCATTCACAATTTAACAGAACTGAGTCTGGAACAAGCCACTTGACCAATAAGCCTGGAAAGGAAGATAAGTTAAAATGTTTGTTCTAATAGAATCTGCTTTTCTTTCTTCTCCACTAGAAATGAAATTTGATAACAATAAGAACTACTTTATGATATTCATTCTTCCAGAGGAATGAGAATATTAGAGGATATAATTGGAAATTTGCCAGCCTGGTTGGCATATCCATTCTCCGGCCAAAAGGCTACAGGTTTCAATCCCGCATTGGGGCATCGATGATTGTGATTGTCTGGAAATACTGGTGGTAGATAGCATTGATGTGGTTGCGGTTAGTTGTAGAGTAGGTGCCCTCCCTCGATGAGTCTTTGGGCTCCCTTGTGGTGTCACGTAATAATATTACAATAAGAATAATAATCATTTTGTTATAAATTGATTCATTGATACCTTTATCCGACTTTTTTAGTAAAAAAAAATCTACTACTACTAATAATAGTAATGATAGCAATAAAACGGCAGATAACAAAGGCATTAACGGATTTGTGGAATACGATGACAAGTTGAGAGAGAATATAAATTTCAGAGTTTGATAAATAGCAGAGGAGATCGATACCCAGAATATTAATCAAAGGATACAATATCTTAAGCTGGTCATAACCTTGGAAGGGCCTAGATCAGGCGTGGCCAACTTCATTCTATACTAGGGTCAATATATGAGTGGTAGTGTCATGGGCCGCATGCTTTTAGATAACTTAAATAAAAATAAACTGCATTTTTTCGAGGCAATAGTTATATGTATTGAATTACTATATTTGTTAAATCATTTTACTACTGGGAGAATAATATAAAATACTTGATTGATTTAAATATAAACTTATATTTAAATCAATTAAATTTAATTACATATTTGTGCTTTTTTTTACATGTAACACAACTTAATGAGAACATTGGTAGTTCATGTGCAGCAACAAGTTCATTAAAGTCGATTTTCAACAATGATGAAGATATTCGTAACAAATCCTGAAGGTGGTCATCAGTCAGTTGGCTTCTTTGTGATGATTTTACTGCCTGCATAGTTGAGAAGGTGCATTCACATATGTATGTGCTTCCAAACATAGATGCATTTCTCAAGCTGAAATCACTCAATGCAGGATATTTCTCCCTTGGTACCAGTTTCCAAAAGTCACTGCCTATCTCTGCCCTTGACTAGAAAAAGGAGTCACTCTAAAGGTCACACAACTCAAATTGAATAGTATCTGAAATGTTGCATTTCATTGAGTTGTTAAATAATGTCACTTATGGCTGCATGTCACCAAAGTCAGAAAATCGCTTACTGAATTGTTCCAAAAGATGGTTCTAACATTGGCACAGAAAACTTGGAAGTCATGTCATGGCTCTCCTCCGTCAACTCCCTGCAGGAAGAAAAATATGCCAAGTTTCCTCCGACTGAGGTGAATTTAAAAACCTTCAGTCGATTTATGAACCCATCTAGGTGTCCAACTAAATCTGAGATTGTTTGGTTACGTCCCTGTAACTTTCACGTTGAGTTCATTCATGTGGTGTATGATGTCTGTTAGAAAGGCGAGTAAGCTGTTAAAATGAGGATCACATAGTTTTCTGATTAGGTTTTTGTTTTTCTTCTCATGTTCCTCTAAAAACCATTTCAAACGGTACCCTCTGCTTAGCCAACGTACTTCTGTGTACAACACTAAACCATTATATTCTGCCTCCATTTCTGTTAGAAAAGAAAGAAACTAGCTGTGTGTCAGATCCCGATTTCTGTCATTAATTACATTCACACACATCATTACAGTTTTCATAACATCCTCTATCTCCAGAATTTTACCATGCAAAGCCACCTGATGTATAATGCAGAGCAATTGATTCAAACCTTCCTTAGTAAACCAACTAAGCCTGTTTGAGTACCATGCATTGATTTGGTGCCATCTCACAATAGCTGTGAGATTGTTGATGTCACCAGTACCATTTACAGCCTTCATAACTGTATCATAAATGTCTTGACCTTTGGCTGTGTTATGCAATGACTCTAATGCTAATACATCTTCATTAATAACAGTCTTTGGAAACAGTTCGAATGAAAATTAGAAGTTGAGATGTATCTGTTATGTTAGTTGATTTATCTAGAGCCAATGAGAAGTAAGCTGAATCTGTAATAACACTTTAATTTATGTAATATGTGAGAACCTATTTCCTCGACTCTTTGTTACAGTTTGATTTGATAGTTGGATGCTTTCAAACTCACCGGCAATTTTATCTTTCCCAAATGCAGGTGCTACTTTCACAGAACTGTTTTATAAATTCACTATCAGATGATTTTTTCCCTTTTGCTCTCGCTGCACTTATAACAATGTCAAGAGTGAGGTTTTTTGTATTGATGTTGGTTTAGTAAAAATAGATTTCTGAGCACTAACCTTTCTCTTCAAAATTACATACAATTTTAGTACATACAGTACTTGTCCAACATATTCTTGGTATTTAGTGGCGTTTGAGGTTATATTCCTTTTGCACAGACAATATTTGCAAAACACACAAGACACTGGTTTGTTGTCGTTATTGTTTATAAATAAATTCATTTTGCCATTTCTTCTGAAATGACCTGTTTTCTTCACAGATCTTACATTTCTTATTCATAGTACACAAAGGCTGAAGTAACTGACCAGGGGGAACAAATAACTGTGAAACTGATCACTGTAACCTTAGCAGAGCAAGTGACTTTCGATGATGCGTTACTCTGGAACGCATAGAAATCTCCCACTACTACAAATCGCACAGAGAAGCTGTAGATTTTATAAATTGAGTAATATTTTTAAAGCAATTTTGATTCCGTGTTGAGAATATAAATTGTTTCCGTCATCAGAAATAATGAATATAACTAGTATATCAATCAGAAAATCTGCAGTCGAAACTAATAGCTAATTTGATAATACATATAATTTAATATAGTTTTAATCCTGCTTTTGGCCACCTATGGCCTTGATCAGCGTTCTTCAACTTTTTGCACCTGTGGACCGGGGAAAATATGAGAAATATTTCGCGGACTGGCTGACGGCTAAGACAGAAACATAAACCAATGTAGATAGTATTTTATTTATTAAATCCAATGCTATAAAATTACAATTTTTAGCTAGTGCAACATCTGCTGCTGCTTACAGGTTTGAAAATTTGATATACGTGGCTGGAGCGTTGTTTCTGAGACACGAAGCTCTGCAATAACATCCATTCAATTTCTCTGGTTTTTATTACTGACATGACTGAAAAAAAGTCATTGCACACAAATAGGAAGTCGAAAAAACGACCAACAATTTGATAGCTTTATAACTCAGAAATGGATCTTCTTTTTCGAGTGACATCCAAAATTGAGGCAATGATTGCATTTTATATCTGGACATCAGTAGATAACTCGATCAGCTTTTCTTTTTCACGAGGATCAACTTGCGCATGATTTTATACCTTTCAATAAGGGATTGTTAATCCAGAGGTTACCTTTACGAGGATTCTCATTTTTAGGGAAATGATTAAAAGTTATCAGGTAGCGCCCTTAAATGTTGACTTATGTTGAGTATGACTTAATTGTTGATCGGCAATCAAAAATTCTCCCAAAAGTGGAAACATTTCTATATCTTGTACGCGACTATCCCAAAGAGCCAGCTTCTTTTTGAACGCATTCCTTTTATTTCTCAGTGTAAAAATATTTGTACAAGACCCCCTGAAGAGAAATATTAAGTTTGTTAAGAAGGCTAAATATGTAATATGGCTGCCATATATGCGAGCTTAGCCATCCATTCCTCATTCAACAAAGGCTATACTCGCTCAAAGGCGTGCAAGAACCCTTCCTCTCGATAACCGCCACACTTCTGCATGGAGAAGATAGTGGTGGTGTGAGTCCATACACTCACACTCGTGAACAGCCTGGAGTTCATAGCTCGACTACAAATTTCATTAATGATCTTCACGTCATTCATCACAGTATGTAGTTCAGTAGAAAGCTTTGCAGCTAGTTGCTCCTGTGGATCATACAGTGAGTGGACAAAACTTTTGAAATGATGTCGCAACTTTATTTTTGCAATTACTCCTGAGTGACGTCCAATCATGCTCGCAGCACCGTCCGTACACACTCCGATGCATTTGCTCCAGTCTAAGAGCATTAAATATCTGAACTAGTGGTCTGTTCAGGTAAGTCAAGGCAACAAGGTAGTTCTTCCCTTAAGTCTTCATCTTCACTATATACCTCACAAAGCCAAGTAGGATAGCATGATTACTCATGTCAGTTGAATCGCGATTTCTTTATCCCCTCTACAACTTGCTTTCAATATCGGTGCATATCTTTAATTCTCCTCTGAATGGTAGTATCCGAAAGCGATATGGTCTCCAGTTTTTTAGTGGCTTGAGAACCCAAAATTTCTCGTACGACATCTAAGATGCAAGACTTGACTAACTCCTCACCAATAGTAAACGGTTTTTTCGTTTTAGCCATTCGAAGAGTAACTAAAAAAAAAACGCTCGAAGCAGCGACTTGTCTTAGTCATCATTTTCATTTCACTTTTCTGACTTTTCATCTGGTCACATAATTTTTGAAAAAAGTCCAGTGGCTTATCAATAAAATCTATGCTTCGAATGCAAATGAAGAGATTTAAATAGGCCTTGTCGAAATGCCTAAGAAAGTTTCCTTTCCTTTTTTTTTTAGTTTGTATTGCACATTCCGAAGTATCAGCATTTTTCTTTGTTTCTTCTAGAGCCTGTGTAGCTCAGTGGATGTGGCGTTTACACACCACGGCGCTTGGCCGCACGAAGGAAGACTTGGTTTCGAGTCTAGTCAGCGACTAGAAATTTTTCTAAGCCTTTTTTCGACCGGTTCCCGAGTTAGTCGATCTCTGGCATGGGCAAGCGGGTTTTTCGTCTCGTAAACTCAAGAATATCGACCGTAGAACCCACATTATTTCAGACATTAAATATATTGTTAGGGGTAGGGACCACGAGATGGCGGCACATTTGAGCCGTCTCTCTTCACTGTCTACCGCTTAATTAGTGATAGCCTTGGGCCATCTATCTCTGATTGGTTCCAGTGGAGATTGAACTGCCCACTCAGTCTCCAAAAGTTAGATAGGGCTAAATGGCCTCACCTACTCCCCCTGTACGGGAATAAAAAGGTGTTAGATGATTTTTTTTTTTTTTTGATTTGTTTCTTTTTAACTTGAAGCACTAGTACTTGGCATACTTTCGGTACCATCACTACTTTTCTCCTGAATATTGTCCTTGCCTCTACTAAAGAAGATTAAAAGGTTTTGTTTTGCTGTTTGACTTTTTTTTTGTCTCCATTTTGTAGGATTTCAAATTTTACGAAAGAAATAACTTGTTTTCCAAAATACCACAACACAATATTAGAAAACAGTACGGACGAGCGCGATAAAATAAGAATTTTTGCGACGTTTCGTCGACAGGCGAGCAGATAATAATGACATTCGACGGGTGCTCACTTTGCCTATACTTGGGCGCTACATTGTTGCGTGCAGCGTCCCACTCGCCCTGCAACATTGTATTGGGGCATCAAAATCTTTGCAACGTTGAGAAACACTGGCATAGATGATCAAAAAAAAAAATCAGCCAATGCCTCTTTATTCACGTATAGGGAGTAGGCGAGGCCGTTTTAGCCCTATCTAACTTTTGAAGACTGAGTGGGCAGTTCAATCTCCACTGGTACCCAATAAGAGGTAGCTGGCCCAAGGCTATCACTAATTAAGCAACACACAGTGAAGAGAGATGGCTCACCAAGTGCCGCCATCTTGTGGTCCCTAACACAATATATTTAATGTCTGAAATAACGTGTGTTCTACGGTCGATTTTCTTGAGTTTAAGGGAGAAAAAACTCGCTTGCCCATGCTAGAGATTGACTACAAATTTTATTTTTAAAATCTAAAATTTTGTTTTATTTAAGTAGATGATCTACTAATATTGCTTTATCAGACACTGTTGAAATTCGGCAAGAATAATTCTTCATTGAACATTCGTATCAAGAATAGCATCTTTGATAACATTTCACTTAGACCTACAGATACTGTATATTGATAATTTGCAATGGCTCTTCCTTTGAGTTACAGCAGTTTCTAAATTAAATGCCCTTCATACCAGGATCCAGTTCATCTTAGAAAAAGAAATGGATAAACAAATAGCCCTTGTAGATCTAATTTTTGTCGATCACATGGAAGCTTAAAATTTTTCAATTTTTAGGAAGACTCATACAGGCAGTTTTTGTTTTCTCCTAGCTATAAGCTAGGAGAAAACAAAAACATATATACTTGCAGAATATATTTTCAGAAGGCATTTGACAGAAGTGCTAGAATCCTGTGGAATTGACAGAAATCTAATGCTTATTAAAAGATGTTTATAAGAATGCAATGGCAGCAGTTAGAATAGGTGATGATTTTGGGAAATGGTTTAGAACAAGCATAGATACTATACAGGGGGACCCAATATCACCAAGCATCTTCATCGCACACATCCACGGGCAGTATGCACCCATGGTTCGTGATGATAATGAGGCATTTAATGGTTTTTTGTTCACTTAGTGAAAATGGGTTTATAAAGTATGCAGTCCACTTCTTTAGCAAAATCACGAAAACGACTTTCAGCTAACTCTTCCAATAACCTGATCTTTTTCAAAATATATATATCGTAAAATTGCCATTTCATCATTTCATTCACTCTGCTCTTTTAATTGCAGAAACGGGCTCAAATCCTTATTTTCTAATTGAGAGGTAAACCACTTAATCTTCATTTTGAATGCACTGCTGTCATTTACTACGCTTGAAAACAATTTGTTCTTGCCTTGCAGTTTGAAATTTAGATACTTGAGATGGCCGGTAACATCAACTAAAAGTGCGAAATGAAACCACAAATTGTTATCTCATAAAAGAGCCCTTTCATCAGGCAGATAATTTTCTCTTCTAGAAAATTATGAACAATATTTTTCAGTTTATAACTCTAAATTCTCTTCTGTTTAATCCTCTTGCTCTAATTTTATTCACGCATTTCACAACCGGTAACCTAACATGGCGCAAATTTAGCGTTTTTCCACACAGTGACTGTTGGTATGTTGGTATATAATGCAGTGATATTTTAGTCAAGGACGACAGAAAAAGTTTTCAAGAAAAGTCGTAGTCCCAGAGGCTTTACCTAATTGCTCCGTCGGTACAAACACGGCTTAGTTTACTTGAATCTACTTGTAGATTTTCTAGGCATGATTTTACTTTCTGAAATATGTCTGATCTTTTTGTTTTTCTTTGAAGCGATTCAAGACCGATAAATTATTCAATAACGTTAAAATAAATATCAATTCCTTGTATAAAAATGCTTAGCTGGGCTACATCACGTGTCAGTAGATTCGTCCAAAGCTTGTATTATTTTCTTTAGCTTCAGATACATCGTGAGAGAGTGCTTCGGTTCGTCTCGTAACTTGGGCAGCAGTTTCGTCTACTTTCCTTCAGATATTTTTATCACCAACACATCTTGTAAATACTTGGAGACAAGCCTTAACATTTCTATTAGAGAAAGACTTCCGTTTTTGGGCTACGAGCAATTTCGTAGGACGCTTCCATCATCCCTAAACTTTCATAACTTCTTTTAACAAACATATTTTGTCTTTTGATTTCTTCCTTTTTCTTAATCGCACATTCTCTCTGTAACTCGGATAGGCACTAGCTTCAGTTTTCCTTCTATTTTAGTCTGATTTTTTGATTTCAGTCAGTTGTGTTTTATAGTATCTATTAATATCGTCTTATGTGGAGAAAGTGTTTTTACAAACAATGCACAGTGGTTTTTCTGGTGCATTCGCTATAAGTACACTTGGTAGTCGACTTACGACTGACTTCCGTTCTGGCCGACAGGTCGTAAGTCCATCTGGTCGTATATCGGCCATATATTTATTAACAGTATTCTTTGACCTTTCTAATCTTTTTATCATCTTTATAATTTATTTGTATAATCTTTTAAATTTATAATTATGTATATTGTACATAATGTGAAAAATAACACTGTGCCTGTAAACACAAAAATACAATCTAAAATTAATGTAAAAATTAATACAAATGAAATTTACAAAATCAATTTTTAATCTTTGCTTGTGCTCGGTTGTGGATCGTCAGGGTTGAGATAGATGTTCTCTTGATGAGGAACATACTGAGCTTTGTTTGAACAGTTTGTTTCTTTTTTTCTTCATGTATCTCACGATAACAACGCACAACATCTTGAATGATACGTTCAACCTTTGTGAATCGTTCAACATTAGAGTCCATTGCTTCGAAACTGTCGAGAGCTTTATTCAGTTGCGAAAAAGAAACTGATAAACTCTTTGCAGTGAATTTCTTTTCTGGCTTCTCTTCTTCCTCTCTCGCTTTTTCTTCTGACACTCTCTGTGCTTCCAATTCAATCAACTCTTCATCCGAAAATTCTTTTATCACTTCCAGTTCCTTTCCTTTTTCAAATCCTTCAAATGTATTCGCATAATATTTTAGACACTTTTTCCAAATTCCCGACATACAATTCTTTGTTACACATTCCTATGCGGTTGAAATATTCTTCATACACTGAAGAATGTTGTACTGCTTCCAAAAGTCTCACAAAGATAAATCAGCATCAGAATTTATCGCTTCGATGGCTTGTGCGAATGACGTTCTGTAGTAGTGAGCCTTGAATGCTGAAATAGCACCCTGATCCATGGGTTGAATGAGAGCGGTTGTGTTAGGTGGCATAAAAACCACTCTAACATGTTGAAGGTCGTCCAGATGAGGAGGGTGGTGAGGGGAATTGTCCATAATCAATAAAATCTTGAAAGGGATACCTCTCGCACAATATTCACGAGCCTGGGGAATAAGGCAGTTCATGAACCAGTCTTCGAACAGTGCTTGAGTCATCCAAGCTTTAGGGTTTGAACGGTAGTAAACGGGCAGTGTGTGCTTGTTGATGTGCTTAAATGCACGAGGGTTTTCTGAACGATAAATGAGAAAAGGCTTCAGCTTAAAACCTGCGGCATTCCCACCAAGCAATAAAGTCAACCGATCCTTAAAAGCTTTGAATCCTGGCATCCTTTTTGCTTCTTGGTGTATATACGTACGATTAGGCATGCGTTTCCATTGCAAGCTCGTTTCATCTACGTTAAATATTTGTTCCGGTAGATAACCTTTGATAAGAGTCGAAAGTATCAATGAATTTTTGGGCTTCATCTTCATCTGCACTTCCTGCTTCTCCTGTGACACGTACATTATGCAAAGCAAATCTTTTTTTAAAACGCTTAAACCATCCAGTACTAGCCTGAAAATATGCTGCGTAATCGTCTCCGGCACGTGATTTTAAACTCTGAAACAGACTTCTAGCCTTCGCTTGCACTGTGCAAAGTCTCATGGGTGAATTTTTCTGTATTAAATCTTCCATCCACATAACAATTTCTCCATTTCATGGATGGGTCCCTGTCGTTGTTTGGTTAAAATTGTAGACTTCATAGGTGCTGAATCTTTCACAGCTTCCCGAATTCTTTCTTTGTCCTTAAGTATCGTAGATACCGTGGAATGTGATAACTTCAAGTCACGTGCTATCGTATTCACTTTCTTTCCGCCTTCATACTTCTGGATAACTTTCATTTTACACTCTAAATCAATAGTTTTCTTGACTTCTTAGCTGGCGTATCTGTAGATGAAGGCATTTTCCTTTTACTAGACATTTTATGGGTGGTATTTCAGTAGAATTTTAATTAATTCACTACACGCAACAGATGCTTCAAAGCGACTGGGTGTATGTGAGAGGTAGTTATCTTACGATAACTATCGTATCCCATAGTTATCGTACGCGCAGCTGCCTGATTTATTACTAATTTATTCATTATTTT
This sequence comes from Typopeltis vanoorti, assembly GCF_054136105.1. Lineage (NCBI taxonomy): Eukaryota > Metazoa > Arthropoda > Arachnida > Uropygi > Thelyphonidae > Typopeltis > Typopeltis vanoorti. The sequence goes on from NC_143553.1 coordinate 39,911,151, forward strand.
TTATTTATTTATTTATTTATTTTGTGGTCGTAAGTCGACGACCAGGTGTAACTCGTTTTGTTATTGTTCATTGAATTCACGCTTAGTATCACCTGCTTTTCTTTTGCACTGTGATGGGTAACTGAATGTTAAAACAAAGCTTGATTTTCGAATGAGTACAAAATTGTAAATATTCACAATGGATGAACAAAGCACAACTCCATCTTCTTCTTCTTCTTCTGCAGCTTCTCCCACTTAAGTGGGGTCACTGTTTGTTATGAGTCTCCTCCACACCTTCCTGTCTTGGGCTGTCACCACATCCAAGTTCTTCATCTTCAAGTCCTCTTCTACCAGCTCCCTCCATCTCTTCTTTGGCCGCCCACGCTTCCGCCTGCCTTGCACATCCATCTGCATGACCCTTCTTCCCACATATTCGTCCTCCCTCCTCATCACATGACCAAACCATCTCAACCTTGCCTCCTGTATTTTCGCTCCTAAGTTCGTAACTTTCACTGTTCCCCTGACATAGTCATTTCTCAGATGATCCTTTCTGGTCACACCGCACATCCACCTAAGCATTCTCATCTCTGCTACTTCCATCCTGCTGATGTTATTTTTCCTCAGGGCCACAGTTTCTATAGCATATGTCATAGCTGGCCTCACTACTGTCCTATAAATTTTGCCTTTCAGATTGATCGGCACCCTCTTATCACATAACACTCCAGCCATCTCCCTCCAGTTCCTCCAACCTGCTTGTATCCTGCATCCCACTTCCTTCTCACCTCCTCCATCTTCTTCCACTGTCGAACCTAAGTATCTAAAGTCTCTCACCTTCCTGATGACATTTCCTTCCAGCTCCAGGTCTGTCTCCTGGCCACCGCCCACTGCGCAACACATATACTCTGTCTTACTTCTGCTCAGTCTCATACCTCTCTCTTCCAGTACTTTTCTCCATCTTTCCAGTTTAGTTTCCGCTTCTTCTCTTGTATCTACACACAGCAAGATGTCATCTGCATACAACATTGTCCAAGGTGCATCTTCTCTCACCTCCTCTGTTACCACCTCCATCACAATATTAAACAGAAACGGACTTAATGCTGACCCTTGATGCAAGCCAACTGTTACTTGAAAACTTTCTGTCTGTCCCAAACAGGTCCGAACACTTGTCTTCACATTTCTGTACATTTCGTGCACCAACCTGACATATTTCTCCGGCACCTTCTTCTCCCTCAGACACCTCCAGACTTCTTGCCTTGGCACTCTATCGTATGCTTTCTCCAGATCAATAAATACCAGATGTAGCTCCCTTTGTTTCTCTCGATATTTTTCCATCATCTGTCGTAACCCAAAGATAGCATCTGTTGTTGATCTACCAGGCATGAAGCCAAATTGTTCCTTTGCAATCTCCACCTCCTCCCTCAATCTACCATCAAGAACCCTTTCTAGGATCTTCATTGTGTGGGACATCAACTTTATTCCTCTGTAATTTTTACAGTCTTGTGCATCCCCTTTACCCTTGTAGATGGGAACAAGAGTACTCTCCCTCCATTCCTCGGGTATATTTTCCTGTTGGCAAACTTTCATGAACAGGTCCCACAGCAGGTCAATTCCCTCTTCCCCCAGTGCCTTCCATGCCTCCACTGGAATTCTGTCGGGGGCCCACCGCTTTTCCATTCCTCATCCTCTTCATGGCCTCCGTCACTTCCATTCTACTGATGTTCTGCACCATCCCCTCAGAAGGCTGCCCATCTCCTCTGTGAGTCCTTGCATTTTCCTCATTCAGAAGTCCCTCAAAGTATATTTTCCATCTGTTTCTTATGTCCACATCCCTCCATAATACTCTTCCTTCAGCATCTTTGATCTGCCTCACATGTAAGATGTCCTTAGCTGCTTTATTTCTACATTTCGCTAGTTGGTAAATTTTTCTCTGTCCTTCCTTTGTTTCTAATTGATCATACAGATCTTGATATGCCATGGCCTTCGCCTGTGCCACAACTCTCTTGGCTTCTTGCTTTCTCTCTTTGTACACCTCTCTGTCCTCTTCCACTCTTGACTCATCCCACTTCTGCTTTGCCTTCCTCTTAGCTGTCACTGCCACTTGTACATCATTATTCCACCACCAACCCTCCTCCTGCTCTCTAATCTTTCCAGATGTCTCACCAAGCACCTCGATTGCACAGCTCAGGATTACTTTTGAATTATGTTTCCACCAATCTTGTACACTTTCCACTCCATCCGAAATCCTCTCTAACACTCTCTCCCTAAAACGATTCCTCACACTCTCTTCTTTTAAGCGAAACCACTTAATTGTCTTCATCCCATGGCAACCAGAAGTTCTTATCTTCGATCTTAATTTAAAGTCTGCGCACAGCAGTCGGTGTTGTTGTGCTACTTGATCTGTTGGAATTACCTTACAATTTGTCACAACCTTAAGATGTTTTCTTCTAGTCAAAATGTAGTCAATTTGTGAGCTGTTGTTACCACTTCTAAATGTTATCAAATGTTCTTCCCTCTTGAAGAAAAACGAGTTCACAATTGCCAGATCAAACGCTACTGCAAAGTCCACAACCCTCTCTCCTTCCTGGTTCATCATTCCCACTCCGTGGCCACCATGCACCCTTTCACAGTCTCTATTCTGTCTTCCTATGTGCCCGTTCAAGTCTCCTCCGACAATCACCATCTCATTTCTTCATCTAACACGTTCCAGAACTCATCTTTTTCCTTTGCTGTACAACCAACTTGCGGGGCATATACACATAATACGACCACCCGCTCTTCTCCAAGACCCAATTTCATTCGCATGATCCTGTCGTTCCTTCTACCCACGTCCAGTACTTCACCCTTCATTCTGCCACACACCACAGTTCCTACACCATTTCTTCCCTCGTTATTCGCTCCAGAGTAGAACAATTTATATCCATCTCCCAGTTCCTTTGCCTTTCCCCCTTTCCACCTTGTCTCCTGCACACATAAAATGTCCAACTTCCTCTTCCTCATCATGTCTGCTACCTCTCTTCCCCTTCCAGTCATGCTTCCAACATTCAGTGTTCCCACTCGCAACATCCTCTCCACCTGCTGGGCTCGCTTCTTTAACCGCACCCGCCCTTGATGCGGTAGCCCTCGTCCACTTCTCACAGCTGTAGGGCGATGTGGCTGCGCGGCGCTTAAGGGGTACGCCCTAGCCCTTATATCATTTTCTCTTAGACTCATAATCATAGTTTGAGTTGGCACTGAAGTTTTACGACCGGATGCCCTTCCTGACATCAACCCTCGCATTTATCCGGGCTTGGGACCGGCACCTATTGAGGCTAGCTTGCCTCCTTCGGTGGCTGCATAAGACGAAATGACTTAGCAAGATACGAAAGACTCACCCCCTAGCCCTCGAATACTCTAATAGCATCAGGGGGAAGGAGCAAGGAGAGGAGAAAGAAGCAAAGAAAGAAGAGGAGGGACCAGTCTACAGAATAATATAACAGATATATATTACATGAAGTAAGGCATGGTCCAGCATCAGGTACCTCGGGTTTGCCATGCCCGTACTCACTAAAGTGAGCCCTTGAGGATAAAGCACAACTCCATAGCACACGAATATCAGTTGTAAACTGACTGAAAACCTGGACGCACCGCTAACGCTTGATGCCTTAGGATTAAACAAGTGAATGTGCGCGAAACAATAAAATCTCTGAAAATGATTACTAACTTTTAGTTTTTTTTTTCCTTTCTACAAATCAGTTTTTGGTTAATACTTTTTCCATAAATAGGCTTACTGTTTTTATTATTATTATATGCGCCGTAGATTGGCCATCCCTAGCTAAAGGGAGCATGCCAACCACTTCACCAATCTAAAAAAATGCCACCATTACGGATAACTGCAGTATTAACTAACGTGGCACATTTTACTTCACTTAGAATTTGATATTTGTTTTTAACAAATGTAACAACAGTGCAGGTATGTTTAGCCTGATGCCTCTCTCATTTGTCAATATACCATCGCTGAATTTAATAACTTTAATCTTGGCATGTAATGCAATAGAATTTCGACCCTTCTTGTTAGTGGAGTTACAGCAACGTTATCTTGAATTTTTATCTGCCATTATTAACAACACTAAAATAAAATAAGTTATAAACAATTTATAATTCGCAACGCGAAACACCAAAACAACGATATAGCGCTCAACAACATCGTAAATAAACTAAATTAACGAATATTGGGCATCGGTTGATTCACGGAAGCGTTGTCGCTAAAAACCGTTATGACCGAATGCGGCGTCGTATAAAGTACTGACCATAACTGAAAAGCGTCGTAAAGCAGGTATTACTGTATATATTATTATTATTATTCCTGCTGCCTCCAAGGAGTCCGAAGACTCATCGCGGGAGGACACCTACAACTGTCTCAACCACTACACTGAAACATCTACCGCCCACCTCCAACATCACAACTAGTATTTTTTGTCTGTAAATTGCGTGTGTTCTGAAGGGCCGATTTGTCTGTATGAGGGATGAAAAACTCGAGTTTCCTGGAGAAAAAACCCTGCTACCTCCGTATGAGATCGGCTAACTCACCTTCGATTGAAATCGTCCAGATAAAGATTCCTCCCGTCGCGACGAGAATCGAACTTAGGCCTATACCAATCGAAGGGCGCAATGTACCGTCGTTCTTCCAATTGCGCTACGGAGGCACATATATGATAATCTGTGGGGGATAACATGGCTTTCTGACGAACGATCGTGCCTTTAGTAATTTACTTTGAAGTAGAGTGGTGGCTGAGATAGATAAAGGGAATGGCTACACTATGATACTGCTGGATTTTGCAAAAGCGTTTAAGAGGATACTATTGACACCAATGGGTATGAATATGAAACTAACAATAGACTGAGGAACAGATACCAAAAGTATATATGGAGGAGCAAAATCCAGGAGGAAGCAGGTGACTAGCAATGTGCACTAATGCTCTGTGTTTCGACCACTATTGTTTAATTTCTGCATAAATGATATAGGAAATAATTTGAATAGAAATACTGTGTAGCTCAGTGGAAGTGGCGCTTGTGTCCTCTGCGCTAGGTCGCTCGAAGTCAGACTTAAGTTCAAGTGTAGGCATCGACTGGAGGAACTTTTTCTAAGCCTTTCTTCGACCGATTCCTGAGTTAGTTGATCTCTGGCACGGGCAAGCGGGTTTTTTATCCCGTAAACTCGAGAAAATCGACCGTAGTACCCACATTATTTCAGACAGTAACATATCTTATTAGGGTTAGGTACCAAGAGATGGCAGCACTTGTTTGCCAGCCTCTTCAGCGGTGGCTGCTATAATTAGTGATAGACATGGACCAGCTATCTCTGATTGGCCACCGGTGGAGATTGAACTGCCCACTCAGTCTCCAAAAGCTAGATAGGGTATAACGGCCTCACCTACTCCCTATAAGGAAATAAAACACGTTAGCTGATTTTTTTTTTTTTTTGATATTCATTTGTTTACTGATGAAGCAAAATTGGGTAGGGTAATCAAAAAATACTATAAAAAAGCAATGTAAAGAGCTTACTGAATGATTTAAATGGGCTGGCCATATGGACAAAAGATGGTGTCAGTGTAATGTGAGCATGTATCGAGTTATGCATTTTGGGATAAAAAGATTACTTTGTTACATTGATAAATTTTACTTAAGGAAATTGTTAAATCTCATGACTTCAAAGTGGAAGTACATAGATCTGATAGATTTACTTATTTAATAAAGAACATACTAACAAGTAGGAAGAATGGAGTGATTATTCCTCTTTATAAAAGTTTGACAAGTCCCCATCTGGATTACAGTGCACAGGTCTGGTCATCTGGCTGTCTTTGGGATGAGGAGGTAGTGAAGAAGATACACAGGAGAGTGACCAATATGGTTAGAGGTCTGTGAAATGATCTCTATGAGGATGGATTGGTGGGTTGAAAAAGAACGTTGGTAGGCGAAAAAAAGGGGGAATGAGAGAGAGGATAGAAACATTTAGATCAAAGAGTTTTATACGGTTCATGCCAACGAAATCTTTTGGCACTTGGCTAGTGGGAAGAGAACAAGAAGTCATCCCTGAAAATTGAATGAGTGTGGTTAGCAAAGTTGTGAGAACTGAATTTTTTTATTTGGAGAGTGGTGGATGGAATGGATTGCCATAGTTCGTTGTGCTTCGTCACTGGGTTCAAGAAGAGTTATAATATTGTGTAGGTAGTTTGGGTCTCCCATAATGAGTCTTCAGATCCCATGAAGGTTTCCTTGACACAATAATAATGAGCACTTTGCTTATCCGTTGTGGGCTGATTGCAGTGAGTAATAGAAGCTTACTTATTCGGTACAGTTTTGGGGTTGTGTTTGTTCATTGTGCTCGACTAGGTGGTAGACATCGTGGTCTACCACCTATCCATTATTTGGTTGTACTCCCTAAAATCTGCCTACTAGTTACCATGGAATCAGGGTGTCAAACGTGGCACTTTGCCCTCTGCAGATACTTGTTTTCTTGTGAATAGCATTTCAGTTCTCTTATCTGCGTTGACATCGATTCACTATTTCTTAATTATTATTATAGTATAGATATAAATAGTGCGTTTCGAAGTTCTTCAGTTGCTAATCTAGGTCAAAGGGAACGACTATTATTGAAATATTGTCTGCAAATGGGCGGATGTGACAGCAACTGCATGGCGGAAGCTGAGCAGAAAGGCCTGTGTGTGATTTTATATTCAGACAATCTCATTCCCTGAAGTTTCATTCAGAGTTTATGTTCAATGAAGTAGCATCTCTTTTGTTTGCCTATTCCTAGTGGAAAGAGATATGCCAGTTGGCGCATACGTAGGCTGATATTTCACTGAGACAAAAAAAAAGGGACGGAGATTATGTAATATTCTGTATTCATGAAAACGTAAGACGATAAAAAGAGTTTTATTACATAAACATTGTTTTTGCCAAGTTTTTTGTAACCACCAAAATTGGTGTTCGTGTTATCTGCAGCCAAAGCAATTATGTTTTATAAGGCAAATTTGTCACTTACTTCCTTCAACATGACACACTGTATGTCGGATATTTCAAAAGTCTACAATTTTGTCTTGAATACCACAATTAATTAAAATTAAAAGTACAGCACTACGATTGGAAAAGGTTTAGTATCTTTTTTGTTTGTTTGATGCATCTAAACTGAGAGTAATGCTTTTTGTTTTATTAAAATCCTCTATTCGCCAAATATGTATGGTGATAAAAGGTTGGTAATGCTTACTTCCGATTTCAATGTCGACAAGCAAGGAGCCTGTGTAGCTCAGTAGAAGTGGCGTTTGCACTCTACGGCACTTAACCACAAGAAGAAAGACAAATTTAAATCTAGTTGCCGATTGGAGGAACATTTTCTGAGCCGTTTTTCGACCAGTTCCCGAGTTAATCGATCTCTGGCACTGGCAAGTGGGGTTTGTTTCTCCTGGAACCTCAAGGAAATCGGCCGTCGAACCCACACTATTTTCAGACAAAAATATTGTGTTAGGATTAGGGATCACGAGATGGAGGAACTTTTTAGCCGTCTTCTTCACTGCGTGCCGATTAATTAGTGATTAGCTAGCCTTAGGCTAGATATCTCTGATTGGCTACCAGTGGAGATTGCACTGCCCAGTCAGTCTCCAAAAGTAGATAGCGTTTAAACGACCTCGCCTGCTCGCCTATACCTGAATAAAATGCGTTAGCTGAGTTTTTAGAATTTTATTTTATTATTTATGTCGACAAGCATTATTTGCACAAATAGTTTCTCCTTGACGCACAGTACGATAAGCAACAAGAGCTTCACTTGCTGCAATTTTTTCGCTTTCACTATCACTACACCTCACCATGAACGAGCTGATGTTTTTAACTGAAGCCAGAGTCATTTCAGCATCCTTATGTTTCTGGCTACGTAGATGGTTGGTGTCGCTTCTGCCTCTATGACCAACGGAAAAATAGACATTACAACGTTGATACCGCTTTTGTTCCATCACTACATAGCATGTCCATTTAAATACATTTGAATTCTTTCTGGAGATCGTCATTAAAACTGCAGTTTCGCCTCTTTGATATTGCAAGGATAGACTTAAAGCTTTAAAAAATTACTTAATAAAGACTCCAAAAGTTGGTTCTAACATTAGTACAGAAAACTTGAAGTCGTCATGGCTCTCCTCCATCAACTCCCTGTAGAAAGGAAATTGTCCCAAGTTTCCTCCGACTGAGGTGAATTTAAAAACCTTCAGTCGACTTATGAACCCATCTAGGTGTCAAACTAAAACTGAGATCGTTTGGTTACGTCCCTGTACCTTCACGTTGAGTTAATTCATATGGTGTGTGATGTCTGTTAGAAAGGCGAGTAAGCTGTTAAAATGAGGATCACATAGTTTTCTTATTAGGTTTTTGTTTTTCTTCTCGTGTTCCTCTAAAAACTTGTTTTATTTCCTTTCTCAAAGCAAAAAACCGTTTCAAACAGTCCCCTCCGCTTAGCCAACGTACTTCTGTGTACAACACTAAATCGTCATCTTCTGCCTCCATTTCTTTCTGTTAGAAAAGAAAGAAACTAGCGTTGCGTAAAGGCCCGATTTCTGTCCTTAATTAGAGTCACACACATCATTACAGTTTTCATAACATCCTCTATCTCCAGAATTTTACCACACAAAGCCTCCTGATGTATAATGCTGTGCAATACAGAGTAATTGATTCCAGCCTTCCTTAGTAAACCAACGAAGCCTGTTTGATGTTTGAGTACCATGCATTGATTTGTCGCCATCTGTCAATAGCTGTGAGATTGTTGATGTCACCAGTGCCGTTTACAACCCTCATAACTGTATCATAAATGTCTTGACCTTTGGCTGTGTTATGCAATGGCTCTAATGCTAATACATCTTCATTAATAACAGTCTTTGGAAACAGTTCGAATGAAAATTAGAAGTTGAGATGTATCTGTTATGTTAGTTGATTTATCTAGAGCCAATGAGAAGTAAGCTGAATCTGTAATAATACTTTTTCTTAATTTATTTAATATGTGAGAACCTCGGTGGGACGCTTTCGAACTCACTGGCAATTTTATCTTTCCCAAATGCCCGTGCCATTTTCACAGAACAATGTTTTAGAAATTTACCATCAGATAATGATTATTTTTGCTTTTGCTATCTCTGTGCTTACAATAAACGATGGCAACAGTGAGCTTTTTTGTATTGATATTGGTTTAGTAAAAATAGATTTCTGAGCACTAACCTTTCTCTTCAAAATTATGTACAATTTTAGTATGTACTTGTCAACGTATTCTTGGAATTTAGCGGCATGGTGCTGTATGTAGTGGCGTTTGAGGTGATATTCTCAAAATGACTCATCTGGGTCCTCCCAGATGAGTCTTTGACTCCATGGGGTCTTCGGAAATAATAATAATATTCCTTGTGCACAGACAATACTTGCAAACACACAAGGCACTGTGGTTTCTTGTCGTTATATGTCTGAATATATGTCAACGGGGAGTAACGAGGATATGATCATACGACTTCAGGGTGAAAGGCTAATTTCAGGGAAGAAATTGAAGTACCTTGGGTCGGTCGTCGAGAGGAATGGTGACCTGGATGAGGAAATACAGTACCGAATAACATGCGGCTGGATGAACTGGAGGAAGATGAGCAGGGTCCTGTGCGACAAGAGAGTGAGTTGTAAGAGGAAAGGAAAGCTGTATAAGATGGTGGTGAGGCCGGCGATGCTTCATGGCGCAGAGACGTGGCCTATAACAAAGGCACAGGAGAGGAAGATGGAGGTAGCAGAGATGCGGATGTTGAGATGGATGAGTGGTGGATGATGGAAGACAGGATAAGGAATGACTACATCAGAGGGACGGTTAAGGTGGGACCAATTGGCAAGAAGATACAAGAAAGTAGGCTGAGGTGGTTCGGACATGTAGAGAGGAAGGGTGAGGAGTATGTTGGTAAATGAGTGGAGTATATGGAGTTGGAGGGAAGGAGGAAAAGAGGCAGGCCCAAGCTCAGGTGGAGGGATAAGGTGACAGAGGATCTTAGGGAGAAAGGATGGAGTCCGAAGGACGCCCTGGACCGGAGAACTTGGAAGAGGAAGGTTAAAGATCGGTGCGCCGTCCCCGTTTAACATGGGATAAGGCAGAGTGAAAGAAGAAGAAGAAGAAGATAGTTTATAAGCAGAAATTAATTTTGCCATTTCTCCTGAAATGACCTGTTTTCTTCACAGATCTTACGTTTCTTACTCATAGTACACAAAGGCTGAAGTAACTGACGAGTGACACAAACTGCAACAATAACACTGCTAACTGTGAAACTGAGTCTCTGAAACTGATCACTGTAACGAGAGCAGAGCAAGTGACTTTTAATGAAACGTTACTATGGAGCGCAGAGAAATCTACTCCCACTACTACAACTCGCACAGAGAAGATTTTATAATCTACTGCTTCTCTGTGCGAGAAGCAGTAGATTACATTTGAGTAATCTTTTAAGCAATTTTGATTCCGTGTTTCCGTCATCGGAAATAATGAATATAACTAGTATATCAATCAGAAAATCTGCGGTCGAAACTAATAGCTAAATTGAAAAAAAAAAAAAAATAGCTAACACCTATGTTGTTCCCGTATAGGGAGTAGGCGGGGCCGTTTACCCTGTCTAACTTACATATAATTTAATATAGTTTTTATCCTGCCGCGAGGCTGCTGTTGGCCACCCATGGCCTAGATCAGCGTATGGTGTGTGCTAGTATTCATTGCCAAAAGAAAATGGATTGTGTTATGAGAGTGGCAGAGCAGTGTGCGTATCGTAGATGTTTTACGAAATGCGAGTGTTGTCAGAAGCGAAAGAATGAAGTAGCGGAAGTTAGTACTGAAAGCATGAAAGAGAAAATAGTGGAGTGAATTCCGGGTTTAAACGATGGTGAAAGAGAATAAAAATGGAGTGTATGAAAGCATACATTAGCTGCAGTTCCTTTCTGTTACTTCGCACTATTTAATAAACTCGCCACTAAGATTTGTCAAACTGTAATACATACATTTAATAAACGATATGATAATGACTTTCCCGTTTTTATCTAACTTTGTTTTACAAAAAAAAAAGCTTTTTTTTTTTCAAGCAAAAAAGTTCGAAAAGCATGCATTACTTTCAGAATAAATGATATGCTTTTCTATGTCATGCAAGTCTATTTTTCTGCAGAACACAAACCATTTAGAGATATACCAACTTTATAGATAGCATTAATTTTTCCCATGTTTTTCTATCACGGTATTAATGGTCTCATACGTAATATATGCGCGCGCGCACGCACACACACACACACACACGCACACTGCTTGGAAAGAAGTCAATGGACACAATATTTTGAGGAACAAGCAGCCATTGCGCACACCTCACCCTACTTCGAGTTCATTCCACAGATGTTTAACAGGGTTGAGATCAAGGCTCTGTGGAATCCAGTTAAATATGATGCAGTTCATGTTCACAAACTACACAGTTACAGCAGCCTTATGGCATGGTGTGTTGTCTTGCTGAAAGAGACATCGCAAAGTAGGAGTCAATGCATTGTCTAAAATGTTTAGATACCTCTTGGAACTCAATATTCGTGGGAGACCACAAACAGAGGTGTGAGTTAAACCAGGAAAAAGAGAACTATACCATTAAACCACCAAATTTCATAGTTGGGGTTATGCGCTCTGGTAAAAGATGTTCACTGTGCATCTACGCATTAGATGGTGAGCGTGATGCAACACTGCATTTGACAACTTCCACTGTACACGCTTTTGCACCACTGAAGACGATGCTGCATGTTGTTTCAGGTAATGTGACGCTTGCATATTGTGGCTATACCATGGAAACCCATGTTGTGAGCATCGGTTCTGAATGTTGTTGTGCAGTTTCGTATTCCAGTTAATGCCCGGAACTCCGCATTCAATGCCTAGCGACGAATGTCGTTTTACATTTTATCCTTCGTAGCACTCACGTTCGGTGAGTGTGGGGTCGTCCACTGTTGGTAGCACACTTCCATTTGACTCTCTGCACTTCCATCTCAGTACGGTAGCACTGATTGTTGACCTGGGATCGCCCAATTTTTCAATAATTTGCGAAACAGATTGGCGCGTAGCATGGCATCCTATCATAACACCTCTTTCAAACTCCTGTTCTCTTCTCTCAGCCATTTCATCCGGACACAGTTGCACTGATTTGGAGCATCATATTCCTCTAATTTATACTAGCCACAAACACGTGACTCGTTACATGGCACGATGCACTTTGTCCATTGGGGGGTATCAATTGACTTCTTTCATAAGTGGTTAGTCATAAGCCTAATCACCATATTCTAAAATTATGAAAGCCAATCTGGTCAGTTCTTGGGCGTTATATGCCTGTATTTCCAGCGTTTTTTTATGATTTAGTATTAATTAAGTTTCTATGACTTTAAGTACTCGACCAATACAGACCATTAATATAACGCGCTGAGGAAAATGATGACAATAATGGTAAAAGTTAAAGGGTTATTATTTAACTGAAACTTCATGATATTATGTTCTGGCTTTGAACAAACGGTTCGATTGTGCCCTACAGTCTGCGAATGACTACTGTTAGACTTCTATAGGAAGGGAAATGTTTTCACAAGGGTGTTACGAAACTAGAGATGATCCTCAAATTCTGAGTAAAAGTATGATCAGCAAACAACTAAGAATCAGATTTTTATGTTAAAGCGTGAAGTTACTATTAAATAAGTTACTGTTGCTGGATTGAAATTTCATAATTAATTCTATGACTCCAACATGAGTTCATGATGCTACTACTGCTTATAATAAATTCCTCCATCAAGGAAGTAGCTGGTTGGTAAAAAAAATTAGGTACCAACTAGCCCTCGAGTGAAAGAGATTTGAGTTTGAACCTCATCCAGGAGGCAAAAAAATATAAGGGCTTTTCAAATGAGAAAAAGGCAATTTGCATGAGAATAGGTATCTCCTTTTCGGTTGAAAAGCCCCTATAAATATTTTAAGTTAGGTTTCCTTAATTATACTAATTGTTTTTCAAGCAGCAAAATAGGAAAACTGGCCAGAAGAACACGCGCAGTTAATAAACATAATATAACTGCCCAACACCTTAGTTGCTTCGACAGGAATTTCACTTGACAGTTGGGTTATTTTATTCAACAGCCCATTTGTGTATGCTATTCTGTCTTCTTTATTTACATTAACTTGGTTTATTTTAACGTAACTAGGTGTAGTATAATAAATGCTTCAAATAAAATGACTGAATTATTTAGTTTAGTTATTTATAATTTTTTTTTTTTTTTTTTGCATAGGAACTTAAAAATTATTTGCACTCGGTGGCGTAAGAGTAGGTCTCGTTTCTACATGCAATGTATTTTTAAAGTAACTGTGAATTTTGGGAGATTTGTGAGCTAGTTGTTGAGGAATTAATTTTTTTAAATTAAATTATTAATATTATAATTGATACAGTGAGCAACAAATTCATCTAGCTGAATAAACCATTTTAGGTACGTTATCTTAGCGATTCCTTGCGTTTCATATATGTGATGTTTCATCTGAAGTCATTTCCTTAAAATGATTTAGTAATTTCGTTATTATATTTGACTATTAACGTCACGATGGAACTCTCGGCAAAGAAACGTGCCGCTCTTTCTCTTAAAGAGAAAGTAGATATTATCAGAGCTATTGAAGCAGGACGAAAGCAGACTGATTTATGCCTCGAAATGAAAGTTGCAAAATCTACACTGTATACGATATGGAAAAATCGAGAAAAAATTGAAAGCGCATTCAATAATAGTTCTTGCGATCGAAAACGGATTCGGAGTGCTACCTACGAAGAGGTGGAAGAAAAATTAATTAAATGGTTCAAAAACATGCGTGCACAAAATGTTGCAGTAAATGGGCCAATGTTACAAACAAAAGCAAATGAATTTGCATGTAAATTAGGATATGTAGAATTTAAGTGCAGTTCTGGATGGCTAGATCGTTTTAAAACTCGGTATGGTATCATATTTAGAAGAGCGTGTAATGATATATCGGTTGGTGAACCAATTGCTTGCGAAGACTGGAAAGAAACAGTGTGGCCACAAATAACGGATGAATATAAACCAAAGGACATTTTTAGTGCTGATAAGACAAACATATTTTGCTGTACCAGAGCAGACTTTGTGCCACAGTTTCATGGAACATTATTTCATGAAGGTAAATGTGCAAAAGAAAGAATAACTGTTATTGTTTGTGCAAATAGTGATGGCACAGAAAAAAGAAAACTCTTTGCCGTTGGAAAGTATAAGAATTCAAAACTTTTTCAGAACATAAAAAGTTTTCCAATAGATTTAAATATAAATAACAAAGGCTGTATGACAAGTGAATTATTTGAAACATGGTTACATAAATGGGATAAGGAACTGCGAAAGCAGCACAGAAAAATATTATTGCTTATAGATAGTTGTCTTGCACATAGTGTTGTTAAAAGTCCAAACCATATCAAATTAGTGATTGCACCTCCAAATGTTACTTCAGCATTACATCCAATGGACCAGGGAATAATATATGACTTGAAAGTAAACTACCGCCACTTCATGCTTGAAAAAATGGTTAGAGAAGCTGAATCTGTGTGTTTCATTGATGCACTTCTCATTTTACACACTGCTTGGACAGTAGTAGAGACTGAAACTATTGTTAATTGCTTTAGAAGAGCTGCTTTACATCCAATTTTTCATGCTCCGCCTCCTCTTACTATGGAAACATCTCACCCAACGAATAACATAAATTCCCTGTTACTTGAAGGTGCCCATCAAGTAGGGATTAATTTATCTCAGGATTTTTTTGTTGAGGATCTTGTATCAGATGATGAATGTGAAGATAGTGTTCATCTTCATTCATCATGCAATACAGTTTCATCTGTAACACTAAACAAAGTGAAACCTGAGGAAAACCAAGACTATTCTAGTGTATTAGAAGAATTACCTGGTGCAGCAGAGGCTAGAACAGCTGTTGATGTATTGCGGTGGTTTGCTGTTACTCAAGAACACTGCCCAGATAATGTATATAATGCTATTGCTATTTTAGATGAGTTTTCAGCAAATGCCTTTGCACATACAATAGAACAACACAAATCTTTTTTTTAATTCTATCATTAATGCTAGTAATGTTCAAAATTTTCATTAAAAAAAAAAACCTAGTATTATTCAAACTTTTAAGTATTGAATCGGAATATGACAGCTGTGAAAACTTTATATCAGAAGCATAATAAAAGGATATACCTAATCATAACGTAAGCTTGCAAACTTTCAAAAATCAGATGATGAAACATTTCCTTTATTTTACTTGCAGTGTATAGTCCTTACATAGTTTTCTTACTTGACCTTCATCATATCTAATAAAACATTGCAAAATAATAATAATTATTATTATTATCCTAATACCCATAAAAGCAAATAATTAGCTAGGACATCTGTGCTTTAAACACATTCAAATTCTCTGCAGATACTATGCTCTCAGGCAATGCGTTCCAGTCATTCACAACTCTTCATGCAAAAATCCCTTCACTTCAGGGGTGGCCTCTTGTTTTTCCCCAGTCTCCCACCATTTTACGAAAAACCTCTTCAACATTAATCCTATAACAACCTTTATTAACTTCTACGTCTCTGTCATCTTCCTTCTATCCACTAGACTGCAAATTGCACCATCTCAACCTTTTTTTTTTTTCAAAATCAACATATCAAAGATCAGAAACTATTTTAGTCAGTCATCTCTGGATCTTCTTCAACATTTCTTCGCCCTGTTGAAAACCTGGTGACCCTGTGCAAAGTAGTCCATATGTGGCCTAATCAGAGTTTTATACAATGGAACCAGAATCTCCTTACAAGTCGGCAATTCTCCTTACAGAATCTTCTACAAGTCGGCATCCTTCATCATTGCAGAATTCATTGTGTTGTCCTCACAGTTTTGGCAATGTGCCCACTCCTCTAAATTTTAGATCCTTATCCACCATCACCTCAAGATCTCTTATATTCTCCAATTCCAAAAATATATCACCACCAAGAGTAAATTCTACATCCCATCTTTGTTTTCCAAATTTTAAAATTTTACTTTTTGCAACATTGAACTGGCATCCCCACTCCCATGCCCATTCACTCAGTCTGTTCAAGTCTTGTAAGCCCACAAGATCTGCTCTGCTCTTCATAGTTCTTTCCAAATTTGCATCACCTGAAAATGAATGAATATTGCCATTCAAATATTCCCAATATCATTAACATACAGGTTAAACAGCAATGGCCCTAAAACAGAACCCTGAGGCTTACCACTAGTGATGCTCTTCTTCTGTAATATTGCTCCTAATCCAGTGCACTAGTCTAATATTCAACCTCATCTACTCTAGTTTGACTGTTAATCTATCAAAAGCTTTTGTAAAATCTAAGTATACTGCTGTGTGTCCATTGTCCATCTACCGTGACTCATGCTGCTCTCACTTTATTGTAATAAACAAGTAGATTACTAAAACATGCCCTCTCTTTAGCAAATCTGTAATGTTCATCAAAGATAATACCATTGTTGTCAACCCGATTCTGGATCCTGATTCTGACCAGCCTGTCCAACACTTTAACCACAACACCTGACACACAGATTGGCCTATAATTTGATGCTTGAATTCTGTCACTTCCTTTATCATACAGTACAACCTTGCTTTCCTTCCACTCCTTTGGAACTTGACCCAATGTAAGACTCATATTAAACAAATATGTCAATTCCTTGGCACATTCCTTCAAAATGTATGGTGAAATACTGTATGCCCACAGATGTGAGACCCCTTCGACACTTCTGCGCATGTCAAAAAAAGGAGAATCCATTCCGATATTAGGGTAATCAACATGTTTCATGAGATGAGTGTTTATTATTATACATCAGAAAATTAACTTTTATGTTATGAAAATTCTAGTTCTAAAAGTGGTAACTATTTTGCTTGTACAACAGTTGGAAAATTTATGTATAAAGCACATGATTTCACGTTTTGGGGACCAATTCGTACAGCCTGTATTTCTTTCTTCCCCATGAATTGATTATTCTTGGCAATCTGCCACACTGGGTTCTATGAAGTGTGGCATACAATAACAAGTCCCACAGCCTTATTAACATCAAGTTTGCTTAATTCCCCATATACCTCCTCCTCACTCAGAATCAAGCTCTCATCCACTGATCTCAAACTCTCCATGATGTCACATTCAAAGGATGAAAGACATTTATGAACTGCTCATTAAATATTTCAACTATATTCTCTGCAGCAGTTGTCCTTATACCATTTTCTCCAATCAATACCATCCCACCATAATGTTTTTTTTTTTTTTTTTTTTTTTTTTTTTTTTTTTTTTTTTTGTGGCTACATATTGAAAGAATTCCCTAGAATTTTTATTTTATTTTTATTTTTTCGGCTCCATTAGCTTAATACTGCTCATACTGCATGAAATAAGCACCATAAATATTTTTCATTTCACTGGAACCCATTCAGCATGATTTTATTTTATTTATTTTTTACCTTCCTGATATCTTCTCACTCACAAAGGGCTGTCAGCCTATGGTATGTCAGGTATTTATACCATGGGTAGGTGCAGAGCATTACTTAATATCTGGAAACCCTGCTCAAAAGACAAAGAAAAATAACTTTTCAAGCAATTTTGCGATAATTATTTGGATTCAAAATAGCATCACCAGAGCATAAATACTTATTAGAGTACACCTCACCAAATATATAATAAGCAGTATAAAATATTCATGGAAAAAATAACTTAAGTCCTATAGCATCTTCTGAGACCAGAGATAAATTATGGCTGTCAGTCTGCAAGTATTCTAAAAATTGCACTCTCTCAAATTATAGAAAAATTAATGCAGCCGTACTTGTTGAGATAAGGAGAGTGTTTTTGTGTTTTATTACTAAAAAATAGCCTTTCAGATGTGTAACAGATTCAGTATAGGACTGCTGTTTTCTTTTGAAATGTAGTTTTTGTCAACCTGACTTGCTGTAATAATGGTAGTTTATTCACTTATATTTTTCAGTATATGCTAATAATTCTTCCTTGTTAGTGCAAAATAGACCAACTTGCAGTCACATGCCACTTGATGGAGTCTGTCCTCAGGAGAATAAGGATTGCTGGCTTGATGCATGGTTTAAAAGTGTTGTGATGATTATAATAGAATTTTAGCTATCATTTCAGAAGCACATGGATTATAAGGGATGGGAATAATTTTGCTGTGATCTCTGTGTTAGTAAAGGGAGTGTAGTATTTTATCTATGATACAGAAATTGTAACCATTTGCTGAAATACTAATACAGAGTAATTGCTGAGTTGAGTTCAATGGACAACATTGTATCATTAGAGTAATTAGCCTTGGATCTGTGTATTAAGATTTTAAGGATATTATATCACTTGGCAGAATGAGATGTTTTCATCTACCAGTCAGTATAGCCATGCTGTGCGGTACAGTAGATATAAACAGAAAATAATAATTATTATTATTGATAGTGGCCACTTGCAACTAAAGTATCTAGGAAGATCAAACAGGACTGACTATGAACATATGCAGATCTGAAATATCAACTGCATATCAAATAAAGAACCTATAAAACAAGTAAACCGTTTTAGCTCTTTAGGCACAATTCTTTGTGAAGATGCCAAATTAAGTATAGACAACAGAATAACTAATGCTGGTATGATGGAGAGTCAGCTGAATAAATTTATATGGATTAAGAGATAAATTATTCAGAACACTAAATTAGCTATATGCAAAACATTTTAACTTATGGATCCTAGCTCTGGGTTAGAAATAAAACAGTTGATCAAAAGCTAAAATCCACAGATATGAGAGTTCTCAGAACTCTCATATCTGTAGTTTCAGATGGCAACAATGGCAGAATCATATGATAAGTGAAGATTAATATCTTCGTTAATAAAGTACTTACACTTGTTGGCATTTAAGAATGTGTTAACACGTTCACTGCCATGCTACTTCGGCATAGTCTATTCCCGTACGCCGAGCAATTTCACTTCTTCAAGGTCAGTACGGTAATCTCGTTGCCGGCGGTAAGCGTGATACAAGTATACTCGTAGTTGGCCTGTGCAGAGCATATACCATCTATGAGAATACACAGTTTTGATGCTAGCTCCACAAGCCAAGCATTTTCACTTCTTCAAGGTCAGTACAGTAATCTCATTGCCTGCGGTAAGCGTCATACGAGTATACTCGTAGCTGGCTTGTGTAGCTGGTTTACCAACTACGAGTATACTCCTAGTTGGCAGCGAACGTGTTAACTGAGTTAATCTAAGGTGATAGTCACTTAAACAGAACAGGAGATGAAAGGTCAGGAAAATATGTTTGATGTGAAGGTGTCAGAAAAAAGAAAAAAAAAGACCCAGAACGAAACTGAGATTTAGATGGATTGCTGCAATTGCAAGTGCCTTGGGTGATTGAAATATAAGATCTGACAACATTGAAATCCTGATATAATTTGACTAATTTCGAGGAAAATTATCAATAGGAAATTTGTTAAATTAGCAGATTTATTAACAAGATGCAATACATCAAAATACATCAGTCAGGCTTTCATTACAAATCAATGGGGGGCATCAGTGTATAACTACATTGCATCGTATTAGATGCGCGTGTTCTATTTTATTACTGTATACTGTTTTTCTTCTACTATTAGATGTGGTTTTCTTCTACTATTATCTGGTTTTCTTTGATATTTGCCATCATTTTCTTTTTTTCACTGTTTTATATAGACCTACTGTATTTAGTAGGCAAAATTCTACTTTTCACAAAACATTTTGTCCCTTCTCTCCCATAGCATACATATTACTATTGGAAAAGAGTCAACTTTACCAGAACTATCACCACCACTCTAGAGAAGGTCTATAATTGGTCTTGGATCGTCATGTGTCGAAACATCCACGCGGTTAGCCGAGTTGCTATGTGCTTTGCAACCATATGCCTGGGAAAGGAGTGTCCTGGGTTCGATTCTCATCGCTGACATGAGGAGCTTAAGGATCTTTCTCAGACATAGCCACGTTATTTGGTCTTGGGTGTGGACAGCAGGATTTTTCTCCCCAGTTTACCTGGGTTTTTTCCTCCCACAAGCAGGCAAACTGGCCCTGTGAACACACGCACGGATTTACAGCCAGGAATACTTAGGATCCAGCCATATGCCTGATTTGTCAGCTACGCCGGTCCCGAGCCTAGATAGAATTGGGGGGGGGGGGGTGAGATGGTGCCGTACTTCCCCGTAAAAGGGGCCTCACAGCCGTTATATCATCAGACGAATCAATAAATAAATAAATGTGTTGAAACTATCTGGTCATCTTGCCATTCCTTTGAATTCCTGTTAGTTTGTTAACAACCTGATCAAAGGCAGTGCAGATTTTCTCTCTTTCTCATACATTTTCTTAATACACCCTACAGATCCCATCTAATCTCACAAATGTGTTTATACCGTGATTTTGCAGTATCTTGAGCACATCCAGTTTATCTACCTCTATTATCACACCATCAGCATTTTTGCCACCTGGATGACATATCCTCTGACAAAACAGTCAACTAATAATTCAATTTTTCTTCTGCTACTGTCACATTTCTTATCACATCATCTAATATATAATGCATATATAACTATAAGGAGCATATCTGATGTAATGAAAATTCACCTAAGTTGGATGGATTTTGGCAGATAGAAAATATTTCTGTTCAGAAATTAGAGCCAGACCTTTCAACTAATGTATTATCCTGGTTATGACATACAGAGAAGAGACATGGCCTATAACAAAACAAAAGCTATGTGTAAAGTAGAGAGAGAGAGAGGGAGGGAATCATGCTGAACATTAGACTACAAAGCAAACAATGAAGGTTTAAGAAAAGAGGCAAAGGTGATGGATATAGGGGAAGAGATTTGAAAATGGAACTGGACAGAACATATCACATACATGAAATGATTGGCAAAGACAATTACCCAGCAGCACTTGTATGAAGGAAGACAAATACTTAAACAAGAGAGATGGTTGGAAAATGCTGACATTGTCAGCATTTTCATAGTCTTCAAAAGCGATAAATGGGGAAGACATATAACCAAAATAAATATGGCTTAGAAGAAGATCCCTTGATCCCTTTCTGTCAGTAAGTAACAGTTGAATTACTGGACTTTGTAAATATGTTTAACCAGATGTCTCACTGTTACATAAAATAGTGCAAATGAGAATGGACAAGAGATTGGCTTATAGAGAAACATCAGAGAGTAATATAGGGTACAGTAGAGTCTACTAGAACATAAGTGACCAGTGGTGTACCATACTGCTTAGTGCTTGCACCACTGGTGTTAAAGAGTTGAGGATAGAAGAAACTGATTAAAGTGGTATTATCAGGCTTTTGGAAATTTTGGCTATGAAGACAGATTGGCAGAATGTCTCTTGCAGAGCCTCATGGTTAGGAGGACTGTCACGACTAAGATATATTAGTAAGGGATGACAGATTAATGTGAAAGATTTTTAATAGGATAAAGAAAGAGAGAGAAGGGTAAATGTGGCTATCCTTGAAAGCCATATAGGTGTGAGGATGAGTGAAATGCAATGCCTGCGAGTGTGGTGACTTGGAACACTATGTATTTTATGCATTGTTTAATGAACTTCGTGACACTTGGGACCTCCCACAATGAGTACTCATTATGGGAGAATCCCACAATTACTGAAAAGTTGTT
The DNA here is from genome assembly GCF_054136105.1 of Typopeltis vanoorti. Classification (NCBI taxonomy): domain Eukaryota; kingdom Metazoa; phylum Arthropoda; class Arachnida; order Uropygi; family Thelyphonidae; genus Typopeltis; species Typopeltis vanoorti. The sequence continues at coordinate 39,932,855 of NC_143553.1, forward strand.
TGCCGATGATGTTATGCTATGAAGTCAATAAAAAAGAAGTGAAACTGATGTAGAAATCCTGCAGAGGATTTGAAGAGATTGACTATAGGGATAATGGATATTAGTCTTGCATTGCCAAGTATGTCATGTGTTTCATATTGAGAAAATGACATGAGGGTGGCTGATAGACTCCATAAAACCATAGGCAACCAAATCTGAGCAGTGTGCCAGATGTCATATCCAGGCCTTATAAAGAGAAATAACTTCTGTATCCATGGATTTGGGAGGAATAGTGCATAAGGAGTTGGAGTTTATGGGGCCATGTTCCAAAAAAAAAAAAAAAAAAAAAGTAGGGAGAATAGAGAAATTAACAGACTTCTGAAAAACTGACAAATATTTATTCACTATGAAAACCAGAACTCAAACACTGCATGAGGAACATGCTTGCTCAATGCAGTCAATGGTAAACCTCTGTGAACCTTTAGAGTCACCCATCTGGTTAGCTTAGTATTGTGTTGTATTTGAGTGTATGTTACATTAGTTTTTTGTAATCTCTGAAGATGTCTCAATGACTGAGACAAAATATTGGAAGTATTAAAATAATTTTTAATCTTTTTAGACTTCTGTATACATTCCATTAAGCCTCCAACATGATGTCCTCACAGCACTTATGCCTCAACACATCGAATCTTTCATATTTACTTCATAAATATATGTATTTATGAAGTAAATATGGAAGGTTTCATGTGTTCCATCAGACTCAGAGGTGTTATAGGTGCCACCTTTGAGTCTGATGCACCATACCAAAGCGTATTCAATTCAGAATCTCCTGGTTTTGATCTCCTTTGGCTGAAAATCTCTCTCTTTCTATTTCTATCATTTTCTGTATATCACTCTCCTAATGGCACCAATTTTTTATTTATTTTCTTTCTTTATTTCTTTGATTTTCTTGAAGATTCGCAACACCAACCAACTGTCTTTCCTCTTCCAACTGCACAGATCAGGCAGGTAAAGATGCTGAGACATTTGCTGTTACCAGGGATCTTACACATATTGTTTGTATGCTTACTCGAATACCAGATAACCCTAAACCACTCTAGGCCCCCTCCCCTTCCTTACTAGTGATTCTTCTAGGTATATTGTGAATGTTGTTTGTCCTGTAGGTAATTCAGACCATAACCTAATGCTGATCTCTTCTTCCATGAGAGGAATAGACCATCTTGTCCCACATGTTGTATGGCATTACAAAAATGCCATAGTAAGTGGGATGATCTTCATAACTTCTTGGTTGGAATACATTTTCCAGCTTTCTGATACTAACAAATGTACTGAATATGTCACTGAAATAATCCTCTTTGGTATGGAAATATTTATTTACCATTCCACTATACATTCCTGTCTCCTAGCTAAGCCTTTGTTCTCGAAAAGATGCACAAGTGAAGAATTGAGCATATCATAATATGGCTGTCATCCAGAACTGTCTTCCTTTACTGCTCATAGCAAGATCTGGAAGAGCTGCAAGAAAACTCTTAACTCGCCCAAAATGTATTTTGAAAAGAAAAAAAAACTACAAGCATGAAACTTATGCCCTGCCCAATGCCAGTCTTGTCTTCTAGTCTCTTGCCATAACTTTTATCTGTCCAACTGCTTCCACTGTTACACTCAGAATTCTATTGCATCATCACCCACAGAAAAAAGCAAACTTCATAGCTTCTTACTTTTCCTTCATTTCTTGTATGATTGACCCTGGCAAATGCTCATCTACGATTCAAAATGCTGAATTGCACGATGCCCTCTTTGGTTTTCTGTCAGAAAGAAATCAGAAGAATCTTGTCCAAATTAGATATCAAAAAATCTCCTGATTGTATTTCTCCAATCATCGTAAAGGTGCACGAGTTAATTCCTACTCTATGTTATCCTTTTACATTTTCACATTCCACTGATATCTATCCTACAGCATATAAATTATCTCATCCTTATAATCAAACTATTGCTCAGTTTCTTTAACCTCAAAAGAGGTGAGAGAAATATTCAACTACTAAATGATGCCAATATAGATTCCACCACTGTTGATCAACAGTGGGATCTGCTTACCTTTATTGCTTATCTTTGGACAAATGCCATGGAAAGTTTGACGAGTCTTAGGTGGTTGACCTGATATCTCCAACGCTTTTGACTAGGTCTAGCATAAGTGTCTATTAAGTAAGCTACCATCATTTGGGATTGTGATTTCTGCAACTGAATCGCCAGCTTTCTGACTGAACAGATGTTGTGTGTTATGGTGGAGTGATCCTTGTATTCTAACACTCGTCCATCATGCTTAGCATTTGGAGGTCCACAAGGCTCTGTTATCTCAGCAATCCTTTTCCTTCTATATAGGTGGCCCACTCCAGTTAGCTGCCAATTCAATACACAGTTTTGCTGATGAGATTGCACTACCCAAATCATCCCAACCTCCATTATCCTAAAAAAAAGCAAAAAAAAAAAAAAAAAAAAAAACCCTCCAAATCTCTAATTTGGATAATCTTGTCCATCTCAAACTAGTAAAAGGTTTTGCTTTATCTTCCACAAAAAACAACTTTCTTCCAGTCTTACTCTTGACAAAACTCAAATATCTCAACAAGGTGAGATCTCTATCTTCTTGGGATTACTCTTTCATCAAACACCTCTTGGCTTAAGAGCACATTACAACTATTTCCTCCATGGCATCCAAAAAATGGGGATTTTCTTTTATTTTTCACTCAAGACATTACTTTTTCTTTGAAGAGCAATTAACCCTTTACAAATTACAAATCTACCATACTATTGAATACTGTTCTCACGACTCTGGGGTTGTTCCCCTAAGAGAACTCACTAAAACTACTGGGCTCAATATAGAAGAGAGCAGTTAAGTTGATTATTGAACTGTCTCTGATCAATTCTGTCCATCCTCTTACATATATGTTTCCTGGGAATATAGTCCACAGTTCTTTATATTAAATGTGAACAAGTTCCTTCTTGCTCATCCATGGCATTAACATACTATAGTACATTAGCACTATAAGTTGGTCAATCTAGGCATTCAGTTTTTCTGTTACTTACATCCTCTACAAATACTTCCACAGCCAATATTTATCTGAAGTGGTATCAATACAGATACCAGTTTGCAGATAAAAATACTATTATGATGGTCAGTAGATGGCATTGTGTGTTGACAGTGTTGTGTTGTTGGAGGATTAGAAGAGATTGGGAGTTGCATAGTGTGCCTTCCCTTGAACTCCTTGGAGGTGTCATGTAATACACATAATAATAATAATAATCCCTCCACACACACACTTAAATTCATTGAAGCACTTGCAGACTCCCATCTGGCAGTAGTAGAGTAGCCCACAATTATTCATATAAAATGTGAACAAGTTCTTCCTTGCCCAACCACAGTACTAACATACCATAGTACATTATGGCTATAGATTGGCCAACCTATATGTATGAGATTATCATTAAAAAAATGGATAGGGAAGTTGTTATTCCTCTTCTTGAGATCTTGATATGACCACATCTGCTCAGATGTAATTGTGTAATGTTTTGTGGAGAAAATTCAGAGGTTGGTAATAGGTCCCTGGAATATTCCCTGCGAGAAGAGTTAAGGTTCAATTGATTGGAAAATGTGGTTGATAGTAGTAGTGCCTGTTGAGTAGCACAACAATTGGAGATATGCCTTATTCCACGGGATGGAAAGTCTTGCGCAAAATTATTACATTTTAGAAGATTAGCTGCTATATGATGATTTTGATAAGCAATTGATCTTTCTGGTCATCTTGAACGTCAACGATGCTTGGTCTTGGAAAATTCTGTAGGTAGATGAGACACATTTTTATATGAATGGGACTGTAAACATCCAAAATTGACAAATTTGGGCTTCTAAATCACCCCATGTGCTCCAGGAACTCCCATTACATTCACCAAAAATTTATTGTTTGGTGTTACTCCAACAGGACCAGTAACTTGTTCCATTACTGCACGGAAATATCGTGACATGTTGAACAGTTTCATCATTCCACAACTTTAGCAATGACGATGTCTGGATGAAACCATTTTTAGGCAAGATGGAGTGCCTCCCTACATTGCATGACCAGTACAGCAGCTTTTGTGGCATCACTTCACAGAAGAATGAGCGATTAGTCACTTCTTTCCAGTCGCATGGCCACCTTAGTCCCAGGATATCACATGATCTCTGTGATTTTTGATTGTGGGGTTACCCACAACCAAAAAACACAAAAATTGTGTTTCTTAAAGAACAACATATCACAGACTGTGAAGAACATTCCTTCAGACATGTTACATTCTGCTGTTGAGAATGCTGTGTATAGGATGCATTTTCTGGTCCATGAGAACAGTGGCCACTTTCACAAAGTGTTTGTGACAACACTTGCACTCTAGTAACTGTAATACCATAATTACTGTGTCAAATTAAATTGATATTAAATGTTTATTGCTGTTATCATAAGCAACACATGAAAGTAATCTTTCATTTCAGTTTAGTCTTTGTTATTTTGTCTATCCATTTTAATCCTTTTTTTTTTTACTGTACAATACCATACATTTCCCCTTTTGGCAGCTTTTCGAACTAAAATTATTTTTCACGGACTCCTTCTTCCTCTGTCTTGATTAGCCTCCCTACCAAATTTGGGAATATTCCAGTTGTTAGATCAAGCTACATAAGACCCTGAATAGGGAAAGTTTAATTATGGCCACCCTGTATATTCCTGTCATAGCATATGGTTTATACTGCTGCATAAATTAAACAAATGTATCTTTTGAGTCAATTAATGATATAGAAATCTTAGCAATATTGAAACAATTAACCAGGATGGCACTGAACAGCATAGTGAAGACTTATGTAAAGAATGTTGTGATTGTTCCTTAAAGCAATGAACATTCATTATATACATAGATAATTTCCAAATGTGAGAGGTTACATAACATATAAGCATATCAGTGAATACATGGAAAGTAATTAAAGTAGAAAGAGCCTATTTGCTATAATCCTTGAACAGCTGGAGATTGCAGTTTTGTAGAAAACAGTATACATACATACATAGTTTATTCACAATATAATACAATGTGAAAAGGGAAAAGAGATTTATATTAAAAATTAAATATTGCAAATTATGGTCTTCTAAGTCTCTCTATCTTGAGCTAACTGGTAGATGTTAGATGGAGTTTTCAGTTCAGCCTACTGATGATTTCGCATGTGTATTGCCAAAATTGTTTGCATGGTCTTCCTCTACTGCATTTGACATCTTCTGGTTTGTACAGGATGAGAGATTCCAAAAAGGACGAGACTTCAGGATGTCTGAGTTGATGCCCAAGCCATCTGAGTTGTAGTTTTTTGACTATACTGACAAGTGGTTCTTGCTTAGCCAGATTTAGCACAGCAGAGTTAGTGATGTGGTCCATCCAGGTGTATCCAAAGATCAGTCTGAGATGTAGTTCCAAAGGAGTTAATTAGATCTGTAGTTTTTTTTGGTGCGTATTGTCCAGGTTTGAGCACCATACAAGAAGATGGATCTATTGGTTGCATGATATAGTCTTAATTTTGTCTTTAACGATACTAATGATGATTTCTAGATGGGGTGGAGTTTGTTATGGAAGACTACAGCCAGCTGTTTATGTTTTCTGATATCATTTTCTGTATTGCTGATGTACGATCCAAGGTATTAAAGTCCTTTACTCTTTCTAAGGATTTATTGTTGATATGAAGTATAAAGTTTTCACAATATATTGAGAATACTTTGGACTTTTGGATGTTGATCTGCAGACCAATAAGTTTAGCCTGTGCCTCTAGTAGACTGAGATGTTTTTGTGCATTTGTTGGTTCTGTATCAATAAGTACAACATCGTCAGCAAAGCTGAGATCAGTTATTTGCATGGTGTAGGTGGATGTTTTAATGTTAAAACCAAGATCTTCTGGGTTGATGATCCGGAAGACATAGTCCAAGAATATTAAAAACAAATAAGATGCTAGAACATCACCTTGCAGGACTCCTGTTGTCACTGAAAATGATTCAAATGATGTTTCTGTTTTAAAGATTACTGTAGACATCAGCAGAACAGTATTCATGAAAATACCTATATATATACAAGAGAGAAACCGAACATCTGTAAAAAAGTGATTGAAGTGATTTTATGGAATACCTCACACCACAAATGTCAAATAAATATTCTGCTTGGCATTTGTGATACTTGTGCTGTAAGATTGAACAAATTAACATAACACAAGGAAAAGAGTGAATAATAATTATAAGAGTCAAATATTTCAATCTGAAAATTACAGGTCGTCAGACAGTTGAACACAAAGTAGAATGCAAACAATGGATTATTTAAAATACTAAATGCACATAATACTGTACATAGAACAACACAGTGGATAACAAGGAAATGTATTATTAAAATAAATTGTTAATGATGTTTGATTAGAATAAGATTCTCATTGATTTAATAGGGATAGACAGTCATTTCGATGGAGGTTTGGCTCATGGAGCAAGACTTTGGCATTTTCTTTAGTTTGAATTTATGGTGGCAATGATGGAGTAAATGTGTTTCCAACCATAGGATATTGTGGTTGGTATCAATTCCATATTGTGCTAGGCCAAATTTCTCAGATTTTTTATTGGTGATGTAGGATAGATGTTCTTGCAATCTTTTCTCTACTGAGCATCCAGTTTGTCCAAAGTAAGAAAGGTGACAGTACATGGAATTTGGTAGATGCCAGGAAGAGACAGGTGGATCATTTATCTTTAGAAGATGAGAAACACAATGATAGTCTGTTGAAAGGAATGAATGTAGCCACTAGAATGTATTTTTGAGGAGTCTTGAAATTGATTGAGATGCCAGAAATGTATGGGATAGGGACTTCATATTGTTTTTGTTGTTTGAGCTAAGCTTACAGGAATTCAAAAATATACTGTGTAGCCCATTCTGAGAAATTCTTCAGATGCATATAATGTTTGGTGTCCAGAGTTCATGTTGTAGCTCTTATGGATTAGAGCGTATAATGAGCCTAATATAACAAAGTTTTTTATGATTCGAGTCTGCTGAGAAGGATGATGAGCAGATTGCTATTGAATGTAGCTTCTAGTAAAAGTAGGTTTTTGATAAATGGAAGTAATTGGTTAACCTGAAGAGGATGAGAGAGTAAGATATGTATGAAAGTTAGTTTTTTTAATTCCATCCTGAAATTAATTCAATGACATATATTGTTATCTTTGCTAGAAAGGCAGGTAAAGGTATCTTTGTTGTGGGGCCAGATTGCAAAAATGTCATCAATGTAATATACTCAAAATGAAGCTTAAGTTGTATGGTGTTATTATTATTTTTTTAAGTAATAAAATCTTTCCTCTGTTATCCATTGTGTTGTTTTATGTACAGCATCACATGAATTTTACTATTTTAAATAATCCATTGTTTGTGTTCTACTTTGTATTCAAACTGCCTGATGCCACTGATGATGCTGTTGAAATATTTTGATATTGAATTTATTATTCACTCTTTTTCTTGTGTTATTGTGTTAATTTGTTAAATGGTATTCTCTCCATAATATATATTGTTGTAGTTATTAAGTACTGTTTTTTTTTTAATTTATTTTTTAATTTATTTTTGCACCATACTGTAGTCCTTGAAAAAAAAAAAAAAAAAAAAAAGACATGATGAATATTTTGAAGATCGAGGAGACTGTCGATTGATGTATTTGTGCTAGGAAAGGCTAGAGAGGTCTAGGTCATTCTGAAAAGACTAATCTGATTTTGACTGAAGGTTGAATATTATTAAAGATAAAGTGAAGTGAAAGCTTTTACTTCACTTTCCTTTATTCATTGATAATCCATTTCTAGTGATGCCAAAAGTGAAAGCTTTTACTTCACTTTCCTTTATCCATTGAATCCTATTTCTAGTGATGCCAAAGGTTGTTTGTCATTGATGCCAATGACAGATAACCTGGCATCACTAGAGATAGGATTATTTGATAGGGTGGCAAGTGAGGGATTATTGATGTATTATTAACATCAGACCTCCATGGAGTCAAAAGACTCATTACAGAAGGAAGGTCCATACTCTCATGCAAAATGATCATTGAATCATACTTTCAGGCAATGCATTCCACTCATCAACTACTACTCTCTGTGCAAAGAACCTGCTCTTCGCTCCCTTGCTCTGGCCTCTTGTTCTATTCTTGTCTCCCTCTGCTCTGAAAAATCTCTTTCATATTAATCTGGTATAACAACCCCCTGACCAACTTATATGCCTCAATCCCCCTCTTCTATTCATAAAACTCTGCAAGTTGCATTTCCTCAATCTGTCTTCACATTCCATAGATCAGACAACAGCCTCTTGTTCTATTCTTGTCTCCCTCTGCTCTGAAAAATCTCTTTCATATTAATCTGGTATAACAACCCCCTGACCAACTTATATGTCTCAATCCCCCTCTTCTATTCATAAAACTCTGCAAGTTGCATTTCCTCAATCTGTCTTCACATTCCATAGATCAGACACCAAACTTAGTGAACCTTCTCTGATCCCCTTCCTCTAATATATCCTCATCCTCTTGAAAACCAGGCAACCACATCTCTATACCGTACTCCATATGTGGCCTGATCAAAGCCTTATATACAAAGGAACAATGACCTATTTGCTTCTGCATATCAAGTTCCCACCAAAGTTCAAGTCACTGTCCATCATCACTCTCAGATCTCACCTTCAAAATTTCCACATTAATTGTACATTCTGCATCACAGTCTTGCTCACAAATTTCAAGGTCTTGCACTTTGCAACATTAAACTGATGGCTCCACTTACTTGCCCACTCAAAGTCTGTCGAGATCCTCCTCCTGCAAGCCTACACCATCTACTCTATTCTTCATTATTCTTCCCAACATTACATCATCAACTAATAGCTGCATATCTCCAGTTAAGCATGTACCAATATCATTAGTATATAAATTGAACAATAATGACAAAACAGACACGTATTCACAGCTGGTATAACTGATGTATGTCTTGATGAGTCCTGGAGGTCTCAGATAATAATAAAAGAGATCCCTGAAAGACTCCACTAGTAACCTAGAAGAATACAGTACTATCTTTCGTCCCATGGAATCAATTCCTGAATTGTAAGTATCAGCAGTGCATAGGAATTTTTGAAAAAGCACTTAAATGTAGCAGTATCTGAATATCCCTAGAGTTGACCAATTTAACCATTAGACAGAGAAGAGGCAAGGAATAAGAAAAGTCTCACTGACTATGTTATTGTTGATAGTGATGTTTTCTCCCTGGTGCAGGACACCAGAGTGTACAGAGGATTTGAAATTGGAAGCGATCACTATTTAGTCTTGAGCAGGATAAAATTGAATTGAATATTGAAAAGAATAACATGTAAGAAAGTTTTAAAGCGAATAAAAGTTGAGTAGCTCTCAGATGTGAATTGTAGACTAAAATACAAAGATTATTGAACAAAAAATGAAAGAGTTTGAGAACAGGAACCAAACCGTGGAGATTCACTGGCAAGCCTTGAAGGAAACCCTAATTGATTCGGCCAGAGAGGCATGTGGTGAGGTTGTCTACAAGGATAGAAAAATCAGAACTCCATGGTGGGCACAGGAAGTTAAAGAGGCTATTCCTGGCAAATAAGTCAGCTTTTGCTCTTAGAGAATACAGAGACAAATGTAAGAAAGGCGAAACACTGTAAAACTAGCTAAACAAAAGTCATGGGAGGACTTTGGCAAGAACATAGAAAATAAATATCAAGAAGGTGGTAAGATATTCTGGAGGTTGTTGAAGAAGCTTCGAAATGGAGGAAAGAGTACTGTAAAAGGAGTTAGAGATGATAAAGGTGACATTAAAACAGGAGAAAAAGATATCTTTGAAGTATGGAGTAATTACTTCGAAAAACTGCTAAATGAAACAAGCAGTGATGACAACACAGTGATAAAAAACACTGACCAGGCATGCAGTCAGGAATACATATCCATACTTGAAGTATAAAAAGCCATCAAAGGCTTGAAATGTAGAAAGGCAGCAGGAGTAGATGATATTCGACCAGAAATGCTGAAGTATGGTGGTATAAAAGTCTTACAGTGGCTGCACTGCATAGTTCAGAAAGCTTGTACAGAGGGACGAATTCCCGATGATTGGAGTAGAGCTAATTGTACCCATATATAAAACGGGAAATAAAACTCACTGTGATAATTACAGAGGTATTTCCCTACTGAGTGGGAAATCTATGCAAGTATACTTGAAAAACGGTTGAGAAGAATTGTGGAAGAAAAGCTTGGTAAAGAACAAGCTGGATTCAGGCCAAATAGAGGCTGTCAGGATCGGATCTTCACTTTACGACAAATAGTCGAGAAAGCATGGGAATATAACAAAGATCTGTATTTAAGTTTTGTTGATCTGGAAAAGGCATATGACAAGGTGCCAAGAGAGAAGCTATTCAATACGCTACAGTTATATGGTGTCAATGGGGCATTATATCAAGCAACACTTAGTCTGTATTTCAGTTGTAAGTCGCAGTTAGAATTGAAGGAAGTACAGGAAGATGGTTTAATGTTAAATCTGGTGTGAGACAAGGATGTACATTATCCCCTCTGTTATTCATTATCTATATGGATCACATTATGAAGGAAAGTGGTATTAAACATGATATCAGAATTGGAGATGTTAATGTCAGCTCTTTGCTTTATGCTGATGATGTTCTACTTCTAAATAAATCCGCTACAAGTTTGCAGGATTTCCTGACTAAATTGAATAACTGTTGTTATAGATATGGTATGAAGGTCAGCATTAAAAAGACAAAAACAATGAAAATAGGTAGAATTGTTGAAAATGTCAACTATGTTGTGAACGGGGAACCTGTGGAACAAGTAAAACATTTCAACTACTTAGGCACAATTTTTACTGAAGATGGTAACTTAAATATGGAAATAGACAACAGAATCAACAAAGCTAGTAAGGTTGGAAGTCAATTGAATTAAATTAAGTTAGAATTGAAGGAAGTACAGGAAGATGGTTTAATGTTAAATCTGGTGTGAGACAAGGATGTACATTATCCCCTCTGTTATTCATTATCTATATGGATCACATTATGAAGGAAAGTGGTATTAAACATGATATCAGAATTGGAGATGTTAATGTGAGCTCTTTGCTTTATGCGGATGATGTTATACTTCTAAATAAATCCGCTACAAGTTTGCAGGATTTCCTGACTAAATTGAATAACTGTTGTTATAGATATGGTATGAAGGTCAGCATTAAAAAGACAAAAACAATGAAAATAGGTAGAATTGTTGAAAATGTCAACTATGTTGTGAACGGGGAACGTGTGGAACAAGTAAAACATTTCAGCTACTTAGGCACAATTTTTACTGAAGATGGTAACTTGAATATGGAAATAGACAACAGAATCAACAAAGCTAGTAAGGTTGGAAGTCAATTGAATAAATTCATATGGAATAAGAGAGAAATTAGTCAGAACACTAAATTAGCTGTATACAAGACAGTGTTCAAACCAGTTTTAACTTATGGATCTGAGAGCTGGGTCAGAACTAAAACACTTGACCAAAGACTAGAGACTGCAGATATGAGAGTCCTCAGAAAGATTACAGGCATGAACAGGTGGCATGAATGGCAATATCATATTAAAAACTAGGATATTAGGAAAGAACTTGATATTGTCGGCATCCAGGAATGCGTTAGCAGAGTTAATCTCAGGTGGTATGGTCACTTAAACAGAATGGGCAAAGAAAGATTAGCAAAACAAGTGTTCTCTGCCAGGTTGGCAGGAAAACGACCCAGAGGAAGACCAAGATATAGGTGGATTGATACAGTACAAAGTGCCTTAGATGATAGAAATATAAGATCTGATAAAGTTGGAGTCTTGACAAGTAACAGACTGATTTGGAGGAAAATTGTAGATAGGAAGTTAGTAATGATGTAAATTTTTTTTCATGTATTACTATCATATCCTGTACACCCCTTGAGGGTACATGGCAGGAATTTGATGATGATGATGACAGGAAGGTTTTTCACATAAAGGCAAGTTAAGTTCTGCTGTAAGGGAAACTTTGGTGGAACAGAGGTTAGAGGCTCTATTGACAAGGATTTTGATTACACCGTATTGTTGAGAAGGGGAATGATGGTAAAGTTTATATGTGTGTTTGAATTTTTTGTAAATTGCAAAGGAATTGGGTGGATGTGCGATTATAGTATCTAAAAAATTGCAAGCTGTTATTTTCTTTTTCAGTAGTGAACTGGTTGCAATCCCAAAAAGATCTGCAAATTATCTGTCACTTCCATCTTCACATAAAGACTACTGTAATGTCTTACTATTCCCTATATTACTATTCCCTCTGAACAATTCAGAAGAAATAGCCAAAACTTTAAAGAAATATAATCTCTTCGCTGCTTTCAAACCTTGTTTGAAGCTGGCTTCCCTTCTCTGCTCTCTCAAAGAGCTGCTTCCCCCCCCCTCCATTCAAGGTTCCTTTTTCTTGTAACTTATATTATGGTCAGACCAGGAGATCTGTACAAGGCATCCAAGACAGTACCATGTCTTGGATGCCTTGCACAGAATCAGATGTAAGAAAACAATCATTCTCCATCACAGTAAATACAGACTTGAAAGACTTTACCATCAGTAGCAGATTTAACAAACCAGACTAATCTTCATAAATATGGTTGTACTAATCTTCCCAAGATTTGAGAAAGTTCAATTCTTAGGCCTACTGCCCAACATCTAAGGCTAGCTAACAGTACCTATAGAGGGTTCTCTCTTAAGACTTCAGTCTCTATATATTCTAATACAAGGATCGTTTGAAAAATTTGGGAAATTTCCAATAGACGGCGACACAATTCGTTCATTCATACTAGTGTCGGAATGTATCATCTTTTTCATGACCCCTGGCAAAATTTTAGCCACGTGATGCATAGTTCTCATTTGGCAAAAATTTAAAATGCCTGTGTTCGTATTTTTAATAAAAATGGAGAAAAACAAGTTTCGTGCAGTGATAAAACACTTTTATTTGAAGAAGTTAATGGCCAATGCAGATCCAAGCTGAGTGTTAAATGCAGTTCATGGGAACTCTGCACCAGCTTTAAAGACTATTTATTTTTGGATAAATGAGTTTAAACTGGTCGTAAGTCCATCAAAGATGAAGCTTGCTCCGGACGGTCGACTGAGGTCACGGCAAAGGAATGATTGACAAAATCCATGGTATCATTATGAAAGACCACTGAGTGAAAGTGCATGAGATTGTAGGCATCTCAGCTGAATAGGTGTATAATATCCTGCATGAAAAGTTGTACATGAAAAAGCTGTGTGCACGATGGGTACCACAGATTGTTGACTGTCAATCAAAAACGCATGCGAAAAGACATTTCAATGCAGTGTTTAGCAATGTTTAATCACAATTCGCAGGATTTTTTGCATCGATTCATGACTGTAGATGAAACTCTGAACCACCACAGCACACCTGAGTCCAAGCAGCAGTCTGAACAGTGGATGCCTGGTGAAAGAGCACTGAAAAAAGCGACTGTTTTGTCAGCTGGGAAGGTAATGGCCACTGTTTTTTGGGATTCCCAAGGAATTATCATGATAGACTATTTGGAAACGGGTAAGATAATAACAGGATTCTATTATGCGTCATTGTTGGACCATTTAAAAGAAGAACTGAAGAAAAAACGGCCAAGTTTGGTGCACAAAAAAGTGCTCTTTCATCAAGACAATGCACTGTCCCACACATGGACCTTCACAATGGCAAAATTTCACAAATTGAGGTTCAAATTGGTTCCACATCCACTGTATTCTCCGGACATGGCCCCGTGCGATTTCTTCTTGTTCCCAAACTTAAAAATTTGGTTCAATGGGAAAAAATTTCTTCAAATGAGGATGTCATCAAGGCTGTTAGTGAATACTTTGCACAATTTCACAAATCCTACTTTTTAGATCAAAAAAAAAAAAAAATCAACTAATGCCTTTTATTCCCTAATAGGGAGTAGTAAGGCCTGTGTAGCTCAGTGGAAGTGGCGCTTGCATCCTCTGCGCTTGGCCGCTTGAAGTTAGACCTAGGTTCTAGTCTAGTTGCTGACTGGAGGAACTTTTTCTAAGCCTATCTTCGACTGGTTCCCGAGTTAGTCGATCTCTGCCACAGGCAAGCAGGTTTTTCCTCCTGGAAACTCGGGTTTTTCGTCCCGTAAACTCAAGAAAATCGACCGTAGTACCCACATTATTTCAGACAGTGACATATCTTGTTAAGGTTAGGTACCAAGAGATGGCAGCACTTGTTTGCCAGCCTCTTCATCGGTGGCTGCTATAATTTGTGATAGACATGGGCCAGCTATCTCTGATTGGCTACCGGTGGAGATTGAACTGCCCACTCAGTCTCCAAAAGCTAGATAGGGTACTTTTTAGATGGGATGAAAAAATTGGAAACTCGTTGGACCGAATGTGTAGACCTCGATGGAGACTATGTTGAGAAATAAAGGTGAATTTTTCCAAAAAAAATGTGTTTAACTTATTTATTTACCAAACTTTTCAAACAACCTCATATCATTTCTTACACTTATTGTGTTTTTTGCATGTCTTAATACAATTTTAACATTGTATTCCTGAAGATGTCTCTGTGACAGATGAAATATTGAAACTATTAAACCTGCTGTTTAATTATTTCTCTTTGTGCTGTAGTTATTCCATTGAATTGTATTATAATGATTGCTCATAGTGCTACTACTATATTGGGTGAATAGTTAGAGGTGCATGAGGTTGAAGAGCTGTTGCATTACCTGGATAAGAATTTGATAATAGGGACAGATGGAATATCAGCACATATATTAATGACATGTTAAGCTGAATAATTAGCTAGGCCTTTGACATGTTTGTATAACTTGAGTCTTAACTCAGGAAAGATACCACAGGAATGGAATGAATGTATGATTGTTCCATTGTACATTGGTATTCCAAAAACCCATGTCTCTAACTACTGACCTATCAGTCTCAGGTGTGGTGGTGGTGGTGAAGAATTTAGAAAAGTTGGTAATAACTCATATAGAGTAATGAGTAGACAGACAAGCTATACTCTGCAAGGAACAGCATGGGTGTACTAAACTTTAGTAATTTTCTTGTATTTTATACTATTGTTACGGCTGAGTTGGATAAAGGAAATGGATACACTACAATACTGTTGGGTTATACTAAGTCATTTGATAGGATACCACATGAAAAGCTATTGCCTATACCGGAGAATATGGGTTTTGAGAATATAGTTCATATTCTCCAGAATATATTCTAGGGAATATAAACTCTTTACTTGGATAAGTGGATGACAGGTATCAAAGAGTGGTGTTTGGTGGGTACAACTCAGCCAGATTTTAATTGTCCAGTGGTATATCCTAGGGTACACTAGTCCTTGATCCTTGAACCATTATTGTCCAGTCTATACATTAATGACTTTAGGAAGGATCTAACGGCCAATATTCAGTTGTTGGCTGATGATGCAAAGATAGGCAGGGCAGTCAGGGATGCTTCTGATATCCAGCACTCACAGAATGATTTGAATAGGCTGGAAATTTGGACAAATGAAAATCGATATCTGTTTAATGTTAGTAAGTGCTGGATATCAAAAACATCCCTGACTGCCTTGCCTAACTTTATGTAATGAGATTTCCAACAGCATATTATATTAGCAGGGTTTTGCTACAAGAAACTGATGAGGCTATGAATCCCGGCATAATGGCGGATAGGAGTTTGAAGTTCAAAGGTCACAGCAAAAATCGCAAATACAACAAATATGATGTTGAAGCAGACCTTGACATGTAAGGATAAGGAAGTCGTTTTGCATATTTTCAATGCCTTGATGAGACCACACCTAGATTACTGTTTACAGATTTGGTCTCCTGGGTTCAGAGGGGATAAAGAAGCTGTGGAAAGATGCAAAGACAGATTTTTAGTGTGTCAACTTCAGAGTAATTAACAGTAGAAAGAGGCGGGGGTTGATATGAGAGAAGTCTATAAACTTCTGAATGTGTATTATAGAATATCATCTGATGAACGTTTTCATTATATAGAAGGTGGGGAGAGAACATTTGTGCATCCACAGATATTAAGTTTGTTCATGGTTAAGAAAGGGATAAGAGAGCCTAGATTTTTCTCTCATAGATCACTGAGAGACAACAGGCAAACAACAGTTTGCCTGTTGAAGTATGAGTGCATCTAGTGTGAGCCAATTTAAGGGAAAGTATGACAGCTGGTTTAGGTAACGTGTTTCTTTGATGAGTCCTTGATTACCTGGAGCTCTCAGATAATAAACCAGACTCCTGCAAGACTGCATTAGTCACTTTCTTATTTTGGGATACCCTTCTTCCCATCCCACCTCCACCCTGTACACAACCTGCTGATACTTATCTGACAGCCAATCACCCATCCAACTCACTAATCTCTTATCCAGTTACATTCCATTTCAATTTAGTTACCAGCTTATTGTGTAGCATTCTACCAAGTACTGTATGTCATAATCTTTAGAGGTACTTGTGGCATAATAAATTAATAATGGAACACGTATAGACCACAGTAATAACTTTAATTAAATAAAGGTACAAATATTTCGTACTGAAAGTAACAGTACATCTTCAGTGTAGAACAAACAGTTAAAGGAATGGAATACAAAGTACAGAACAGTCAGTGGATCACCAAATAAAATTATTGCGGCGTGCCAGAAAATTAATTACTAAAATATTATTAAATAATTCTTTAAAGATAATTATTTCATTGATGGTTGCATAAAATAAGAGTCTCCCAAACTTTCGGAAGAGAGAGACAGTCATTAAATTCGGCCAAATTTAAACCGACGTAAGAGGGCTTCGCGACTTTCTTTAAAAAGGCGTTCACATATAAACCTGCATCTGTAGAGAAGACAAGCTTTATCCCACTCGATATTATGATGAGTGTCAATGCTATGTTGTGCTAGACCAGACTTATGAGGTTTCATGTATTCGATATAATATTGATGTTTCTTTTTTCTATACAACGGCCTCTGTGTCCGTAACATGACAAATTCTTTTCACATGGTATCTGGTAAATACCAGCCAATGATAGAGGTGACAGTTTGTCTTTTGTAGATGGCAACAAGTGAGAAATTTTGTTAATAGGAAAATATGTAGGAATAAGATGATACTTCTTCAAATAAGATGATACTTCTTCAAATAAGATGATACTTCTGCCTATAGGTTCTGAGATGCCTGAAATGTAAGGGATTGGAACTCTGCGGTCTGTTGAAGAATCCTGAGCTGTTGGAACATAAGAATCAATCCTCTGTTGGATTTGATTATGGTTGTAACCATTAGATTCTATTAACTTATTTTATAGTGAAAAGTTCTTGTTGTAAGCTTCATGGAGAGGAGCACACTTTATGTGCTCTATTAATTAAAGATTTGAAAATGCCAATTTTTTGAGAGGTGTGATGAGCAGACCTTTGATGAATGTATCTGCCAGTAATAGTAGGTTTTCGATAGACACTTGTAGACAAAGTACCAGAGGATATGCATGTAATTCTTGGATGTCCAAGAATGGTAAACTACCAGACTTTTCTTTTTCCATGGTGAACTGAATACGTGGGTGAAGGCTATTTACCTGTTCAACTTGTTTGTAGATCTTGTTTTTTCAGCTGAAATAACCTGAATATATAACAAATTCAAAAATCTTTGCAATATCCGGAGGGTAATCATCACATAGTAAGTTGACCGTGTCAGCTAATGGAATATTGGTAAAAAGGGAAACAATATCAAAACTGACTAGTAAGTCAGACTCTTTGATTTGAACATCCTTGATTTTTTCAAGAAAATGTGTTGAATTTTTGATGAAAGATCTAGAATGTCCAGTAAGGGCAGTTGATCGTGACAAAAATTTAGCAATTCGATAAGTGGGAGAGTTGATACAATTCACGATGGGTCTTACTGGGTAACCTTCTTTATGGATCATTGGGAGGACATATAAGCGAGGAGTTCTTTCAAAATTAGTGCGCAGTTTATCCACGAAGTTTTGATCCTAACTGATAACTTCATCAAGCAACCTATTTAATTGTTTAATTTGTGAATTTGCAGGATTATGATTGATTTCTTGATAGGTGGAGGTCTTTTTTCTCATTAGCTAAAGGCCTTGGTTTTGCCGTAATACCTAAACACATTCCTTATCTTGATTTTTTGCATAATATCGAATGTAATCTGTCAGGACTTTCTAGCGAAGATGCTAATAAACTACGATTTGAAGTTGCGGCTTCTGTTTTTTAAAAGCAAGTTACCACCATGTAATTTGTCGAGTGCTGAAATCCATGGACTAACTTTATTAAGAAAAAATAATGAAGTATCTATTTCAAAAGCCGATAAAGGAAAAACTGTTGTGAACATGGATAAGACTGACTATGAGAGAAAAGTAACCATCCTTTTACAAGATACCTCCACCTATCAAGAAATCAATCATAATCCTACAAATTCACAAATTAAACAATTAAGCTGCTTGATGAAGTTATCAGTTGGGATCAAAACTTCTTGGATAAACTGCACACTCATTTTGGAAGAACTCCTCGCTTATATATCCTCCCAAAAATCCATAAAGAAGGTTATCCAGTAAGACTCATCGTGAATTGTATTGACTCTCTCACTTATCGAATTGCTAAATTTTTGTCATGATCATTAACTGCTCTTACTGGACATTCTAGATCTTTCATCAAAAATTCGACATATTTTCTTGAAAAAATCAAGGATGTTCAAATCAAAAAGTCTGACTTACTAGTCAGTTTTGATATTGTTTCTCTTTTTTTACCAATATTCCATTAGCTGACACGGTCAACTTACTATATGATGATTACCCTCTGGATGTTGCAAAGATTTTTGAATTCGTTATATATTCAGGTTATTTCAGCTGTAAAAACAAGATCTACAAACAAGTTGAAGATACTGCCATGGGTAGCCCTCTATCTCCACTTTGGCAAACTATTTGTTGAATAATCTGGAAGACACCTTGTTCTCATCCATTCATCCCCAACCCTCTCTTTTTCGTAATGTCGATGATGTTTTTGCTATTTGGCCACATGAAGAGGAACTTACCACATTTCTCCAACAGGTAAATAGCCTTCACCCATCCATTCAGTTCACCATGGAAAAAGAAAAGTCTGGTAGTTTACCATTCTTGGACACCCAAGAATTACACCCACATCCTCTGGTACTTTTTCTACAAGTGTCTATCTAAAACCTACTTTTATTGGCAGATACATTCATCAAAAGTCTGCTCATCACACCTCAAAAAATTGGCATTATCAAATCTTTAATTAATAGAGCACATAAAGTGTGCTCCTCTCCATCAAGCTTACAACAAGAACTTTTCGTTATAAAAAAAATTAATAGAATCTATTGGTTACAACCCTAATCAAATTCAACAGATAATTGACTCCTATGTTCCAACCTCAGGATTCTTCAACAGACCGCAGAGTTCCAATCCCTTTCATTTCAGGCATCTCAGAACCTATAGGCAGAATTTTGAAGTATCATCTTATTCCTACATATTTTCCTATCAACAAAATTTCTCACTTGTTGCCATCTACAAAAGACAAACTGTCACCTCTATCATTGGCTGGTATTTACCAGATACCATGTGAAAGCAATTTGTCATATTATGGACAAACAGGCCGTTGTGTGGAAAAAAGAATGAAGGAACATCAATATTATATCGAATACATGAAACGTCATAAGTCTGGTCTAGCACAACATAGCATTGACACTCATCATAATATCGAATGGGATAAAGCTTGTCTTCTCCACAGATGCAGGTTTATATATGAACGCCTTTTTAAAGAAAGTTGCGAGGCCCTCTTACGTCAGCCGAATTTAAATCAAAATGACTGTCTCTCTCTCTCTCTCTCTCCCCCCCAAAAGTTTGGGAGACTTATTTTATGAAGCTATCAATGAAATAATTATCTTTAAAGAATTATTTAATAATATTTTAGTAATTAATCTTCTGGCATGCGGCAACAATTTTATTTGGTGATCCACTGACTGTTCTGTACTTTGTATTCCATTCCTTTTACTGTTTGTTCTACACTGAAGATGTACTGTTACTTTCAGTACGAAATATTTGTACCTTTATTTAATTAAAGTTATTACTGTGGTCTATAAGTGTTACATTATTAATTTATTGTATATCATTTTTTTGTGGTACATAAGCAGATTGCTAAAACATTACCTTTCCCTACCAAACCTGTGCCGATCATCGTCATAGAGAATACTGCTGTTATCAACCTAGTTCTGAATCCTAGTCCTCAATCTCTTTAACACCTTAACTACAACTCCAGACACACAGATTGATCTATAATTTGTAGCCTCAGTCCACTAGTTGGTGACTAGCCCTGAAGACTCACATTGAACAGTGCCCAGGATTCTGTTTTTCTTTAAGCTTTCCTTCAAGACACTTGGAAATGTTCTGCTGCTTTATTAACAAGTTTACTTAACGCCTCAAAAAAAAAAAATGCCACTTTTTCTTCATTAGTTTTTTCTCAACCACACCCTTTGTGTTCGACTTCTCATACTGTCACCTTCACGAGGATATACTTCAACAATATCCTCTGCAGTTGGCAGTCTACCATTATCATTAACTAACATTATCCTCTCATAATCATTATTTCTTCTACTTTCCACATATTGAAAGAAAACACTATTATTTTTTTGGCTTGATTGGCTAATTTCTCTCATACTGCACTTTTGCTGTCTTTATCAACCCATTCAACCTCCTGACCTGCTCTTTGCACTCTTCATGTAACTGATTATTACTGATGTTCATCTTGTGTTGCCTCCACAATGTCTTCTTCCATATTTCATATTGAATCCCATCATTCATTCATTTTACTCCTACCTTTTAGCCTTGTCAGCTTTGGAATATATTCAGAAATTGCTGTTGTTAAACAACTCTTGATCAATGCCCAGGAAGTATCTGTATCCTCTCTACTCAGCTCCTCTTTCCATGCTATAGTTTCCTGTTGTTTTCTAAGCTTTTCTTAATCATCATCCTCAGTTTCACATATAGGGTGGTCATAAAGTTCTGCTCTGGTATTAAGTTTTATTAACAAAAGATATATTAATAATCAAACTATTTAGTAAAAATATGCAAGTTCCTCTTAAACTTTTTATATAATAATTTCATCCATGTAAATCTGATTTTCTGTTTTTGTTTTTTATTCATCATCATCATCATCAAATTCCTGACATGTACCCTCAAGGGGTGTATGATATGATAGTACTACAGGAAAAATTTACATCATTACTAACTTCCTATCTACAATTTTCCTCCAAATCAGTCTGTTACTTATCAAGACTCCAACATTATCAGATCTTATATTTCTATCGTCTAAGGCACTGTGTACTGTATTAATCCACCTATATCTTGGTCTTCCTCTGGGTCGTTTTCCTGGCAACCTGGCAGAGAACACTTGTTTTGATAATCTTTTCTCACCCATTCGCAGATGATGCGAAGCTAGGAAGGATTATTAGTAATAGTGCAGATGCGGCAGCCCTGCAAGAGGATTTGAATAAGCTAGACAGATGGGCAAATGAATGCGGGGTGTCAGTTTAATGCAGTACAATGTAAGGTCTTGAGGTTTGGGAAACATCGATGGGACACTGCATACTCTATGGGAGGAGTTATACTGGAGGAAGTAGGGGAGAGAAGGGATCTGGGATTGATGATTGATAGAAACCTGAAATTCAGGGGAAATATTGCAAAGGTGGTGAAGGTAACACAGATGACTGCTGCAATATTAAGAAGGACACTGACCTGCAGAGATAAAAGAGTTATCATTCCGTTGTATAAGACCCTCATCAGATGACACTTACACTATTGTTCTCAAATTTGGTCCCCAGGATTTGAAGGGAATAAATTAACTGTGGAAAGGGTACAGAGGCTGATAAAAAAGATTGTTTCAGGACTGTACAATGATAGTCATGAGGATCAGCTGAGGGAATGTGGACTGCAGAGTTTGGTGGATAGAAGAAGGCGAGGTGATATGATTGAGACTTTTAAACTGTTGAGAGGTGGTTACAGGGTTGACACTGGGGAGTTCTTTCGCTTGGTTGAACAGCGGTAAGTAGTGATGATGAGGGGCCATCCCTGGAAGTTACAAAAGGAAGCTGTGAGCAAGAGGGTGAGGAGTGGTTTCTTTGCATGGAGTGTGGTTGAACCATGGAATGCATTGCCTGATGGAGTGGTGAGAGCAAGAATGGTCAATGAGTTCAAGGAGTGGTATGATAGACTTTGTGTTTCTTAGGGGGGCCTCCCTTCGATGAGTCTTGATAGACTTTGTGTTTCTTAGGAAGGCCCTCCCACGATGAGTCTTTTGACTCCATGGAGGCCTGAATAATAATAATAATAATAATATTCTGTTCAAGTGACCCACCTGAGATTAGCTCTGCTAACGGATTCCTCGATGCTGACAATGTCAAGTTCTTTCCTAATATCCTTTCCTAATATTTTTTTATTTATATTTTTTATTTTATCAATTTCTCATATTAAAGGAACTTTCTTCTTTGAAAAATCAACAGTTAATGGAGAAAGTTATGTTGCCATGTTGCAGAATTCTTCATCCCCAAATTGCAGTTTAAATCTTTCAGACAACACCATCCTCCCGCAAAATGGTGTACCCTGTTATTATGCATTGAATGTGTGACAGTTTTGAAATAATGCCTTCCCAAAGCAATGGATTGGTAGAGGCAAATCAGTTAGTTAGCAGCTGTGTTCTCTTGATCCATTAGATTTTGTTTGTGGAGCTATGTCAAAACACTTGTCTACTCGTAGAAAGTATTTTACCTTGGGTATAATAAATGTTAAAAAAACCAAGTAATTTTAAACCTGGTTTTACTCCATTTCCCAAGTAAGCAAACAGACAAACAAGTCAAGTTTGCTCCTGCAAATGATGCAAGTCTAGCTGATCCTACAGGTAGTGCAAGACCAAGGCAACTCATGGTAAAGGTGGAATAAGCTCTGATCACTAATCTTAATATTTACCCTTAATGCCAAAACACATCTCCAAGAAGGGGATGTATGATGTTTTGTATTAAAGGCAAGGGGGCCATTACCCAGACCGGTTTCGACCTTTATTTCTAGCCTGGCTCCCACTGATGAGACCTCAATAAATGTCGAAACCGGTCTGGGTAGTGGCCCCCCCTGCCTTTAATACAAAACATCATACATCCCCTTCTTGGAGATGCGTTTTGGCATTAAGCGTAAATATTAAGATTAGTGATCAGAACTTATGCCGCCTTTACCACGAGTTGCCTTGGTCTTGCACTACCTGTAGGATCAGCTAGACTTGCATCATTTGCAAGCGCAAACTTGACTTGTTTGTCTGTTTGCTTACTTGGGAAATGGAGTAAAACCAGGTTTAAAATTACTTGGTATTTTTAACATTTATTATACCCAAGGTAAAATACTTTCTACAATTATATCTCCTCCTGAGATTTTTATTTAATAAGGTTAAAACACCTTATGGTAACTTGTTCTGGTAAAATACTTATAAGCTCTGTATTACTAAAATCTTGGTATTTCTAGCCTGGCTCCCACTGATGGGGCTGGCCTTGAGAGGCTCTGCGTGGGGAGAGGTTTTTGTCTGTCTCTGAGTAGGGCCACCGCTGAGATTATGGCTCTGGCTGGTGGTGGGGCGAGTCTGCCACTGGGTAGAGCCAACGCTGAGAAGTTCTTCTCGGTGATGGAGTGAGTCTGTCACTGAGTGGAACAACGCTGAGCTGGACGGTCTTTCGGCCACTATGGAGTGGTCTAGGGATCGTCCTAATTTTTAGAGAGGTCTTTACTTAAATACACCTCAATAAAGGTTGAAACCGGTCTGGGTAGTGGCCCCCTTGCCTTTATTACAAAACATCATACATCGTACCCTTCTTGGAGATGTGTTTTGGCATTAAGGGTAAATATTAAGATTAGTGATCAGAGCTTACGCCATCTTTACCACGAGTTGCCTTGATCTTGCGCTACCTGTAGGATCAGCTGGACTTGCATCATTTGCAGGCGCAAACTTGACTTGTTTGTCTGTTTGCTTACTTTGAAAATATTAAGATTAGTGATCAGAGCTTACACCACTTTTAACACGAGTTGCCTTGATCTTGCATTACCTGTAGGATCAGCTGGACTTGCATCATTTGCAGGCGCAAACTTGACTTGTTTGTCTGTTTGCTTACTTGGAAAATGGAGTAAAACCAGGTTTAAAATTACTTGGTATTTTTAATACTTGTCTACTCATCAAAACTCATTCTTTGAATGAACTTAGTCAGAATAACAAATGCAGTTCAAGCAATATCAGTGCATCAGTTATGCAATGTATTCAGAGAATTCAGAGTTGGAGAATCAGCTTGAAAGATGCATCATCAATGTTGGCAGCCATGTTTAAGTGTGATAATTAAAAACTACATTAAGAATTAAACTAAGATTTGAACTTTCATATAATTTTTATCTTTATATCTCTTTAGTTATTAAAATTTAAAACTGGTGCAGAATCTTATGACTGCTCTGTATATCTCTTATTCACAGAAGTTCTCATATGACCACAATGCAGGTGATCACTTGCAGTTATATTGGGGAGGATTAGGAACTCCATTCACAATCACACCCTCTGATGATATGATCATATCTGAGACAACCCCCCAGATGCCCTCTGCCAATTGTCTCAAATACTTGTCTTTCCCGAAATTTATTCTCCCTGTTCTCTGATGCTATCTTTTCATTCCAGTTAATTTTTGTCATAATTGAAATTATTCAGAATGATCACTCTTGCTCACTAAGCCAAGTTGCATGTACATTTTATGGTCTCTATCCTCCATTCTCTGGCCTATAGTAAAGGGCCAACTAAATATCTCCTCTGAAAAGGTTAAGATACCCTTGTATGTTAACCTTTTGCAGACATAATTTCCCACAATATCATCAGGAACACTCTCCCTCCCTTCTTGTCCTTCCTATCCTCACAAAAAACACCATATCCTTCCATTTCTATTCCAGTCATGATATCATTCTCATCCAACTATTTTCAAGCAAATGAACTCAATCAACACCACAATTTCGTCTGCCTTATTTCTGATACTCCTGGCATTCGTAAATAAGCATAACAGTTTGTTTCTTGGTCTATAACCAGTCTTACACATCATCCCTCATCTGTGACCTCTCCATACCTACTCCTGTCTGCTTACCCATACATACCCTTTGTCCCATATATCTCCTCATATTCCACTACTCCCTCTTGTATCATATTCCTATGCTGACCATCCACATACACATTCATTACTGCTTCCTGAATCTGCTCTCCTTACTCTGTGTCTCCATTTCCCTGTCCAACTTGCATTCCTTTTCTCACATTTTCATCTCTTACACTGCTCTCATCTCCATTTACAATAACTCTGGTCTTGCTTAGTCCATTCGTCTGCTCATTTACATCACCTCTGACTTCTGCTGATACCTCATCTTGTTCACATCACTCATTACCCTTCCCTCTGGCATCAGTTTCTGCATTTGATTTACACCAAATCAATTTTAAATGTGATCCATATCATGTATACACTTCAAATCTCCCCTCAAATGGATTTTATCCATTAACAAACTGCATCCCCTTTTCCTCACACTGGTTGTACGGTAACATACAACCCATACACAGTACTAACATATTGTAGGTTGATCATCCAATCTCTCATGCATGGATTCAATATAAAATAATAATAATAATAATAAATAAAAATACTATTCATGATTTGTACTTGCCGTTTCTACTCTTGTATTGTCATACCTAGCCAACACACCAAATCATTTGTTCCTACTACCACCACCACAGACTCCCTCACATGCTTGTTTCTCATATCCAGGGCTTCAGTTCACGTTGTCCTTCCTTCCTCTGGGAAAAACAGACCGTATGCACCACATCTACCATAACTTTTATAATGGAACCTCCATACAGTGCTACTTTTGAATCATCTAATTTCATTTTGCATATGTCATCAATTCTTGCATTCAGAGCCATCTTAACCTGTTTTAAAAACTAGCTTGTTTTAAAAAATAGCTAAGAATAGCAAGTCTTGAAGGGCAGCACGTTGTATGTGAACAATAAAAGCGCTTGTTCTTTGTTTTTAATTTTGCATATTTTCTTGAATTTAGGAACAGAAAACAGTCCTTGCTTAGGTGCTGCATGTATTCTAACAATGGTCCTGTTTGCATTCCAGCAATCATGAGGCCTTTCATATTGGCAATTGCTCTCACTTTTGTGCTGTCGATCACACTCACTTCCATTCCTGTAGTTGGCTGTTAAGGTGCCATTCTTTTAGTGGCCTTGAACTGAAGAGTGCAAACGCCACTTCCACTGAGGTACACAGCTAAGCTCTATTGATCTATACAGGTATTTGAAATCCTTATAAAATTTGAGGAGTAAATAAATATAATGTAGACTAGAGCAGCTCAATGGAAGTGGCATTTGCATCCTCTGCACTAGGACACTTGAAGGAAGATAAGTTTAATTGTAGTCGCTGAATAGAGGACCTTTTTCTGAGCCTTTCTTCAACCGGTTCTCACATTAGTTGATCTCTAGTATACAGGCAAGCTAGTTTTTTCCCCATAAACTCAAGAAAATCGACTGCAGAGTCCACAATATTTCAGGTAACCCTGACCAAGAGTAGCAACACTTGTCAGTCTTCTCTTCATTGGATTCTGCTTATAATTAGTGATAGTCTTGGGCCAGCTACATCTGATTGGCTAACAGTGGAGATATAACTCCCCCCTCATATCCAAAAAGATAGGACTAAAACGGCCTCACCTATTCCACATAAGGGAATAAAAGACATTTGATTTTTAATAAAAAATAAATCCAGTATTACCATTTATTTCCACATAGGGATTGAGGCCATTTATCCCTAACTTTTAGAAACTGAAAGTAGCCAATAAATACCCACTTAGCCAATCACAGATAACTGATCCAATCCAGTGATTATAATTGGCATTCGGAAAAGGAGTATTGCAGATATCTTCCTCCATCTCATGGTCTCTTGCCCAAGCAATATGTAAACACATATTATTGTGTGAAACTGTGTATTCTGGGGTCGAGTTGCTTCAATTATGAGATCGAAAAGCTGAATTTCCCAGAGGAAACCCTAGTTGTCCAACATGGAAAAACTAGGGAACCTCGTCGAAGAAAGACTTAGAATCAGTATGCTTACTTGATGGCTAAAATCGAACTTAGAACGTTCTTTCTAGTGGAAGTCTGGTACTATCAATGTAAATGGCATTTTCTCAGGGTTACCTTCAAGTTTGTCAACCTATTCTTATTTTCAGTCTACAATGAGATGGAATGTTGAAAATAATGTGCATATTGACTTCTTCTTTGGCACTACAGCCCCATGTAGGGTCTTGGCTCCCATTTTTTGGGTTTTCATAACTCACTATGAGGTGGGGTCGTTACCCACATGCTCACATATTGACTTACTGGAATTTAATGTTTTGTTAATAAGACTTGCAAAATGACAAAAAGTTTCATTCGTTGTTCAGCTTGGTTTATAATCCATTCATATTCATTCATTTCAAAAAAATCAAATCAGCTAACGCCTTCTTATTCCCGTATAAGGAGTTGGCCCGTATAGGAGGCCATTTAGCCCTATCTAACTTTTGGAGACTGAGTGGGCAGTTCAATCTCCACTGGCAGTGGAGATTGGAGTGGTTTCTCTCTCTTCACTGCGTGCTGCTTAATTATCGCTAATTAAGCAGCATGCAGTGAAGAGAGAGAAACGGCTCAACAAGTGCCGCCATCTCGTGGTCCCTAACCCTAACAGAATATATTTAATGTCTGAAATAATGTGGATTCTATGGTCAATTTTCTTGAGTTTACGGGATGAAAAACCCGAGTTTCCGGGAGAAAAAACCCGCTTGCCCGTGTCAGAGATCGACTAACTCTGGAACCGGTCGAAAAAAGGCTTAGAAAAGATTAGATTCGAAACTAAGTCTTCCTTCGTCCGGTCAAGCGCCGTGGTGTGCAAACGCCACATCCACTGAGCTACATTTTATTTGAAAAATTTGGCAAAAAGATTTTGAGCTTATATCAATAATTTCGTTCTTTCTGGACAGAATACAATTTTTAAAGATCTGTACATTCCACAAGGTGTTGGATTGCATTGCAGTCTACAGCATAACAGGCTTTCAACATCTGTTTTTCTACCATGTCCCATACTTTCTCAGTGTTGTTCAAATCTGTACTTTGCAATGTCCAGGGAAGATGGTGTTTGTCACTGTCACTGAACAGGTGCTGAACAATTTTTGCACGATGGACAGTTGCCTTGTTGTTCATGAAACACCGTTACTTGCTGGTTAAAAAGTCAACATTGCATGATGGACTTGACTGGCTGCAATATTCAGATATTCTTCAAGGACCCAACCTTCCAGCAATATCAGGGGACTCATTCCATAAAAGCAGAACATACCCACACCATGCAATCACCTCCAGAACCTCGAGTTGTGTTTGAGCTTGGTTCATTGCTTCATTGGGCTCCTGCCAAACTCTTTTCTATGGTCGGTACAGAACAAGGCTTACCAAGGCTCATCAGAACATGACTTTTTTCTAGTGACAGTGTTCCTGACACCTTTAGACGAACTTTCCAGTTTTTTGCAGAAATCAGAGGTTTCCGTATAGGTATGCGACTGCCACTGCCGATCCTCTTCGATTTCCTGGGCATAGTTCTGTGATATACGAGTTAGGAACAGCCTTCATTAAATGCTTCTGTCAGCTGCTACACAGGAGGTCTGTTTGTCCATACAAGCCTTCTTAGATGACGGCAATCTGTTCCTGACAGACTATCTTAGGACTACTCTTACACCACGTAGACAAGCAATGTAAATTATTTTTGCACTGATTAAAACCTTTTTGAGAAATTAGTCAACCTTACTGTTTTCAAAATTGTCCTTGCAGACGGGCACCCATAATAAGCTCTTTATCGAATTCCAAAGTATCCTTTGTTTTTCCTATTGTGATCAACACTATTGTTGATTACTGACTAGTTTACTCATTCTTAAATAGTTCCCTAGAACAGTGATTCTTAACCGGTGTGCAGCGGAAAGTTTATAGAACGTTTCTCATCATCAAGCGCCTCCATAGCATTGGAAGAACGATACATTGCACCCTTCGATTGAAAAAGGCCTAAGTTCGATTCTCGTCATGGCGGGAGGAATCTTTATATGGACCTTTTCAATTGAAGGTGAGTTAGCCGATCTCATACCGAGGTAGCAGGGTTTTTTCCTCCCAGAAACTCGGGTATTTCATCCCGCATACAGACAAACGGCCCTTCAGAACACACATAATTTACAGACAAAAAAAAAATGCTAATTGTGGTGGTGGTGGTGGGCAGTAGATGGCGCTGAAGGTGATGATTGGTAGTAGAGGTTCGATGTAGTAGAGAGTTGTACAATAGGTGTCCTGCGATGAGTCTTCGGACTCCTTGGAGGTGTCACAATAATAATAATAATAATAATAATAATAGGTTCTCATTATCCATCAAGTAACCTTTTTTGATGTCTACCCTGTCTTCTCTTTCCAATTGGCTTATATTTTAGTGTTTATTAGAACGTTTCTAGTTTTTTTTAAAAATTTTTAAATCTCTTAACCCCTTAACTTACCAATTAAAAATCAGAAAGCGGTCGATTTTCTGCCAATTTTTTAGCGAGGGTGATTTGCTGGATCAAATTCATCATTATTTGAAAAATAATGATGAATTTGTGCAAAAGATATATATACTGTATATATATGTTAAAGATACCAAGCAATTTTAAACCTGGTTTTACTCCATTTTTTCCAAGTAAGCAAACAGACAAAATGTCAAGTTTGCGCCTGCAATTTATGCAAGACTAGCTGATCCCACAGGTAGTGCAAGACCAAGACAACTCGTGGTAAAGGTGGAGCAAGCTCTGATCACTAATCTTAATATTTACCCTTAATGCCAAAACACATCTCCAAGAAGGGGATGTATGATGTTTTGTATTAAAGGCAAGGGGCCACTACCCAGGCCGGTTTCGACCTTTATTGAGGTCTCATCAGTGGGAGCCAGGCTAGAAATACCAAGATTTAGTAATGCAGAGCTTGTAAGTATTTTACCAAAACAAGCCTGGCTTGTTTTGGTAAAAAGCTGGGTAGTGTTTTGATAAAACACTACCCAGCTACTCACTGAGAAGACCTCAAAAAAGGTTGAAACCTGTTTGGGTAGTGACCCCACCCATAATGTATTGCAGTATACATATTTTAGTGATATGTGCTTTACATTATGGGAAATATATATATATATATATATATATATATATATATATATATATATATATATATGATGTAAAGTTTTAAGCAAATTTCTTTTTAAAAAATGATTTTTAAATAAAAGTTTGTTTAAAAATCAGAGTATTTCTTCATTTTATCCCTCATTTCTCATTTTATTATATCTAAATGTTCTCTCTCAAAACTAAAGTGGATCTGGCACTGCTAGAGAGATTTATTATTATTATTATTATTATTATTATTATTATTATTATTATTATTATTATATTTTTACTTTATCTATTTATTTACTTATTGTGAAGAGAGGTCACATACAACAAGTATGAAAACTGTTCTAGCTTTTCTGAATGGCCTTGCATAAAAAGCAAACCTGACCTACGGTAACCTTCAGAAAATTGACGGATGTGACAAGGTAATGAGTCTTTTTCCGTTTCTCTTTGAACAGGAACTATACGTTTACATACTAAAGTCATGGCTAGTAGACAGTTGTGTTTTTGTGGTGTAAATACCTGCTACTCACGCAAATATTATACGTCATATTTGCGTGAGTAGATATTTAGGAAACTGAACACTGATGATGAAAAGAATATTATCACAGATATGGGAAAAGTAGAATTCTGTTCTATTTTCTCTTTAGAGCAGATTTTAACAAAAGGTGAGCTGTTATTTAGAAGGGCACAATTCTGACGTCGTGTGTTATGGACAGATCCAGATTTCTCAGATATAGGGTGTATCGGTGTAAACAACTTAATAGATTTATTGTATTTTTTTAAAATACATAACACTTCAAGTTTTTGTATCCATTATTGCCACCACAATAGTGTTGGAAGTGCTCCAGCTGGATGAAAATATAATGACAGCGACTTCTTCAAGCATTTGGAAATAGTGAAATCTAACTCGTTCAAATTTGAAAGAAACTCACTGCTCTCTTATTTCAAAAGAGTTAGGACTAAAGGAAGAAGTTGTTGAAAAGAGAAAGTATAAAGATAGCTATTACAACTGATCTCTTATTTGCTTTTGTTTCCCATATTAAAGTTTGAAAGCAATCCTCTTAAATGAAACCCTTGGTCCATGGCGCTGGTCGATAGTGATTTACCAATAAGGTCCCAATAATACAATACTATAGGGAAACTTTGCATTTCTTATTCACAATTATATATATATATATATATATATATATATATATATATATATATATATATATATATATATATATATACATATACACTAGGGGGCTCCGCCCCTCCTGGCGCCCAATCTCCCCGAATTCCGGGCTGGTAAGCCGGTAAGACAAGAAAACGTGACATAAAAACGTTTCAAATTTCGGCTTATCTTTTTATATATATATAGAATAGATATATACCGTATTTTTCCGTGTATAAGACGATAATTTTTTTCTAAAATTTTTAGACCCAAAATTGGGGGATAACCGGTTGAGAGACTCGCTGTTGCCGTGGCGGAACTGCCAGTGCCTTGTCTCCGCGAAAGGCTTCCACCAATCACTAGCCTCTGTTAACTCTGTTAATTGACGTCATTAACGGATGGTTCTGAATAAACCAATCAGAACTCTGAAAGCATTAATACGTCTGCATCTCGTTGGCGGAGTATTAATGCATTAACAACATTTTGAACACTATCCCATAAAAATGTCCGAAAATAAAAAAACGATGACGAAAATAGTATGCCCAGAACTAAGAGTGATGAATAATTTTTAGTATGTATCTTAAAAATATTACCTAATTACAAAATATACTTTGAATATATATATCAAATGTGTTCTGTTTATTATTTTACAATTGCCATCTTGTACATTGTACAAGATGGCAATGTGAGCGGTGATCTAAGAAAGAGCGAGAGCAATTATACAGAAAGAGAAAATGGTTTGAATGATAAAAAAAATGAGGAATTATTTGTAGGAAGTGAGATCGCTAGGCTGCGCGCAGTGATACAAGATGCGCAGCGGCAATTAGAGCACCTGCAAAACTCTTTCCAGAGTGATTCGGCTAACGTAAATAAACAGCGTGGGCGAGTTTCCGAAATGAAGGAGAGAGTGTTGTATGGTGACTCGTTATTAAGAGGAGTAATAGATGGGAATGTAACTAAATCGTACTTACCGGGTGCGAAATTTAAGGATGTAAGTGAGAGCATTAGAGTGCAAAAACAGAGGGTGAAAGAAATAACAATTGTGGCTGGTACGAATGAATTGAAAGGTGATAAATTTTTTATGAGAGAGGACTTGAAAGTATTGTTAAAGGTAGCGAAAGAAAAGAGTGACAGAGTTAGAATGGTGAGTCTGTTACCGCGGTATGACAGAGAGGAGTTTAGAAGGAGGGCCATAATCGCAAATGATATTATGCGCAGGTTATGCGGACGGTGTGGTGTGGAATTTGTGGACGTGTGGAATGAGTTTGATGGGCGAAAGGACTTATACAAGATGGATGGCCTGCATTTGAATGGACTTGGTGTGCGGAGAGTGGAAAAAGTGTTGCTGAATGAAGTGAAAATGGATGTGCAGAACCAGGGAAACTAGAACTACCAAGGAGGGGGGGGAAGGGATATCCAGACATCAGTGAGACAGTTGAGTTTAAAAATGTATATAATGTACCTTAGCCAGCAATAAGGACAAAAAATAGGAATGGGGTATTTAGAATAACGCATCAAGATAGGGGTGGGACAAAGGGAACACTGCAATTCATGTATACTAATGCCAGGAGTATTAGGAACAAGAAGGAAGAATTTTTGGCCTTGATTGGCTCTTCCTGGCCACAGGTTATTGGCATTAGTGAAACATGGCTGACGGAAGATGATATAGTTAGTGGGATAGAATGTGTAGGTTATAGTATGTTTAGGAGGGACAGAGAGAATAAAATTGGGGGAGGGGTGTTATTGATGATAGCTGATGAACTGCAGCCAAGAAGAATTGAAGTATTGCAGGATAGTGAAAGGAGCTCATTTGAGGCTATTTGGTGTGAGATTGATACTGGCAGAATAAAATATACAGTTGGGTGCTGCTATAGACCAGGTGATGGAATAGATGGTGGAGATGGTATGCATAAACAAATTGATGAAATGAGTGGAAGGAGGGTAATTATTATGGGGGATTTCAACTATGGTAACATTGATTGGAAGGAGGAGAGGACACATGTGAGGAAGGAAATGGATTTTATTCAATTATTAAGGGATAACTATCTGAAACAGCATGTAATTGAAAATACTAGGGGTGTGAGAGTGCTTGACCTGGTAATAGTATCTGAGAATTTGACTGTAATGAATATGACCATGTTGCCACCTATTGGTGAGAGTGATCATAAGGTCTTGACCTGGGAGGTGGCTAAAGGTGTGAAATTTGTGATTAAGACAGGGTATATGTGGAATTACCGTGCTGGCAAGTATGACAAGCTTAGGAGATTGCTTGGATCAGTGCCATGGCATGTACAACTGCAAGGGCTGGACGTCGATAGAGCATGGGAAGTGATCAAAGAGCATTTACAGGAGGTTATGGCTGATTGTATACCTAAGGTCCGAATAGTGAAACAAGGAGGGGTTAAATGGATGAATAACACCATTAAGCTTGAGCTGCAAAAAAAAAACAACTATGGAGGGAATTTAAAGAAAGGGGTGACCTGCAGGCACACGAACGGTATAAAGTACAGGCCAGAAGGGTAACGAGTGTGGTAAAAACAGCAAAAGCCGATTATGAAAGGAAACTAGCTATGCAAGCAAAAGAGAATCCCAAACAGTTCTTTCAATATGCTGCAAGCAAGAAAAAACTGTACATGGCAAAATGATTTTAAGGAATGACGATGGTAAAGAGTTCACTGAACCAGTGGATATAGTGGAGTTTCTGAGCGCGCACTTTGCAAAAGTATATCATCCAGGTGGTGACGTTGAAAAAATGAAGGAACCATTAGTTTATATGGGAATTGTGATGAATGAAGTGGAGGTGAATAGTCTATTACAGAACCTTAATGTGAATACATCTGTGGGATTGGATGGTATACCGGCACGGGTCTTGCATGAAGCGGCTAATGAATTATCAGTGCCCTTGACCATGTTGTTTAATCTGAGTCTCAGGTCTGGCTTAGTCCCGAAGGCGTGGAAAGAGGGGAAAATAGTTTCACTGCATAAAGGAGGATCCAAGACTATGGTTGCAAATTACCGACCGATCAGCATATCAGGAGTCGTTGTCAAGGTCTTGGAGAAAGTAGTCAAGGGAAAAATACAGGAATGGATTGATGAAAATGAGATACTGTACAGAGGACAGCATGGCTTTGTGAAGGGTAGATCATGCCTCAGTAACTTTCTCAAGTTTTATAACAAGGTGACGGCTGAACTGGATAAGGGAAATGGGTTTACAGTGATACTGCTGGACCTGGCAAAGGCATTTGACAGGATACCACATGGAATTCTAATCCGTAAACTACAACATATGGGAATGGATATAGCGTTGGTGAGATGGATAGCTGGGTGGTTGATGGAGAGATATCAAAGAGTAGTTTATTCAGGAGTAGAGTCCAAAAAACGGCCTGTGACTAGTGGTGTGCCACAGGGTTCTGTTCTTGGACCACTGCTGTTTAATCTGTTCATTAACGATATAGGGAAGGGTCTAAGTGGGACAGTTCATTTGTTCGCTTATGATGCAAAGTTGGGTAGGGCGATAGTGAATGCAGAAGATGTCAAAGTCTTGCAAGATGACTTAGATAGATTGGAGTTCTGGACTAAGGAGAATGGATGTCAATTTAATGTGACAAAATGTAAGGTTATGCATTTCGGAGTGAAAAGATTAGCAGCAGTATACCACATTGGTGGAACTGTACTCCAAGAGATTGATGAGGCCAGGGACTTGGGAGTGTTGGTGGATAGGGAGATGAAGTTTAGGGGGCACATTGCGAAAGTAGCTAAATCAGCTCATCAACTCACTTGGTTGTTGAAAAATACCTTGACGAGCAGAGAAAAACAAGTTATTGTACCTCTGTACCGAGCCCTGATAAGACCTCATCTCGACTACTGTGCCCAGATTTGGTCACCTCGGTTCCTTCTTGATGGGGAGGAGGTTGATAGGATCCAGAGGCGAGTGACTAAGATGATAGCAGGTCTATGGAATGAACCATATGAGAACAGGTTGAAGATTTGTGGGTTGTAGAAACTAGTTGATAGGCGGAAAAGGGGAGACATGATTGAGACATTCAAATTGCTAAAAGGATTCTATAGGATTAATTCAGATGATATTTTTGAGATCAGGACTGGTGGTGGGAGAACTAGGGGACACCCATGGAAGCTGGGCAAGAGTGTGGTTAGCAGGGGTGTTAGAGCTGGGTTCTTTACTTTTAGAGTGGTGAATGAGTGGAATAAGCTGCCAGAGTCTGTTGTAGGTGCTATGACAGTGAGCGAGTTCAAGGCAAGGTATGATAGATACTGTGAGAATGTTGAACAGCTGCGTGAACATGATGTTTAGGGCCTCCCTCGATGAGTCTAAGGACTCCTGGAGTAGCCAGTGGTAATAATAATAATAATAATAATAATAATAATATACTATCTAGCTCAGTGGATGTGGCGTTTGCATCCCACGGTGCTTAATCGCACTAAGGAAGACTTTGTTTCAAATCTAGTCGGCGACTAGAGGAAATTTTTCTAAGCCTTTTTTCGACCGGTTCCCGAGTTAGTCGATCTCTGCCACGGGCAAGCGGGTTTTTTCTCCAGGAAACTTGGGTTTTTCGTCCCGTAAACTCGAGAAAATCGACCGTAGAACCCACGTTATTTCAGACATTAAATATATCATGTTAGGGTAAGGGACCACGAGATGGCGGCACTTGTTGAGCCGTTTCTCTCTCTTCACTGCGTGCCGCTTAATTAGTGATAGCCTTGAGCCAGCTATCTCTGATTGGCTGCCAGTGGAGATTGAACTGCCCACTTACTTTCCAAAAAATGTTCGGGTAAACGGCCTCGCCTACTCCCTGAACGGGAACAAAAAGGCGTTAGCTGAATTTTTTTATATATATGTGTATAAAGATACCAAGAAATTTTATACTTGGTTTTAATCCTTTTGACAAAACAAAGTTTGTGTGTGAAATATATTCACGTCTGAGCTATTTGTGTATATAGGGCTAATGAGCTTTTGTGTACTTGTATATGAGATATATATTTATTTGACTTTTACATTACTTCAACTTCGGTGTCTCTCCTGGCTCTGGATCCCACTGAAGAGACCTCAGTATTGGTTGAAACTGATCTGGGTAGTGGCCCATCCCATCATGCGTTGCATTATACATGCCTGAAAGGGGTGTGCTTTGCATTATGGGATACATACTAAGGCAAGTGATATAAATTCATTAGCCTCTATGTACAAGTAGCTCAGACGTGAAAATATTTCATGTGGAAAAACTTTGTTTTGCTTACTTGGGAAAAGGATTAAAACTAAGTATAAAATTTCTTGGTATGTTTAATGTATATTACACCCAAGGCTATAAACTTTCTACATCTTTCATCCAGAGATTTTTATTAAGAAGTTCAAGCACCTTTTGATTTGTATATCAGATACATATGACTTTTACATTACTTCAACGTTGGTATCTAATGAGGGGTTTTGCTTTGGACTTTTGACCAGAACAGACGTATTATTTTAGATTGAGCCTGATAATATTTCATACAAGGTTTTTCAGGAATCTCACATCACACTGCCATAGGACATGATTCCTACTATCTCACCCTCTGCACGAAATATGCACGAGGTCTGATGGCCGTGTATATCCCACCCGAAACAAGGACCAGTGGTGGATTTATGGTATTTTAGGGAGGTAGGTTTTCACTTTGTGGCCAAGTGAGTTCTTGACACTCCTTTCCCCTTTTAGTAGAGCATTACAAACTTGTTTTACTTCGCCAATAGACTTCCACGTGAGTCTACAGGATCTGATAGTA
Source organism: Typopeltis vanoorti (assembly GCF_054136105.1). Taxonomy (NCBI): domain Eukaryota; kingdom Metazoa; phylum Arthropoda; class Arachnida; order Uropygi; family Thelyphonidae; genus Typopeltis; species Typopeltis vanoorti. The sequence goes on from NC_143553.1 coordinate 39,970,098, forward strand.
GGCTATAAGCCTACAGGATTGCCAAAGCATGCATAACATATCTACCAAGGCAATTTTTATACAAGTATGGACATCACGGACGATATTGTTCAAGCCTTCAGCAAAGAGCAGTTGCTTGTCCTATTCAAGAAGATATTAAAAAAGTTTGATACAGAATTCACAGGATTTATAAACATATACGCCCAGGTCACTGATCTCTCTTTTTGGAGGATGAGGACACAGAGGGAGAATTCACAACGGTCCCATCGCCCAAGAAACCTCGACAGATCAACTCCCATGGTGCACAGGCAACCAAAAGATGGAGACATCCGATGATCTTATGGAAGAAGATCTAACACCACAAGCTTCAGAATCACTGGTGAGACTTTTTCTTCAGAAAGAAAAAGTCTCATCAGTGATTCTCTGAGACAGAGAGGTGGACATCGGTTTCAAGGACCCTTCGTAAACAAAACATCAACTTCTCCAGGGCTAGAAACACAGATGAGGGAGTGAAGATTCATTCTGCTACTGTCTCAGATTATCGCAAAATGACAAAAATGCTGGAAAATTCCAAATTGCCCTTTCGCACCTTTGCACTGGCAAGCAAGTAAAATCTAAAAGTGGCCCTCAGAGGGGTTTCTGAGGGCATCACAACAGACGAGGTTACTGCTGACCTCATCAGTCAAGGATACCCCAATCAAAGTCAGCAGAATGCTGAGATCTGACAAAATGCCAATGCCTTTAGTACTAGTTGAAATTAGTAACACCCAGAAAAGGATCTATGAAGTGAAAGATATCTGCAGGCTCAAAATTACTACTGAAGTTCTAAGGAAAAGGGCATCGCAGACCAATGCCATAAAAAAAAAAAAAAAAAAAAAAAAAAGACCAATGCCATAAATGCCAATAATTTAAGCATGCCCAAAATTTGGGTAGAGCAGCCTACAAATGTCTAAAATGTGGTGAAAAACACCAGACCAGCTCCTGCACCAAGCCAAGGACTACATCTGCCATTTGTGCCAATTGTAGAGGACCTCACCCTGCAAACCACAAGCAGTGCCTTTTCTACCCAAAAAATGGTGGGTCAACAAGAGTGACCCCTGCGCCTCCAAGTAATGACACCGTAAGCAACCAAACAGATTGTCCTCCTGTTCGAAATACCTCAACTTCAGTAGCACAGGAAGGCATGCGATCTTCATCCATGACCAAGACATATGCAGAGGCAGCTTGAATTCACATTCCTTCATCACATGAGCAAGCTAGCTCCAACTTAACATCAGTTCTAACTGCGTCTCTTTCCACCATGCTGCAAAGCAAGTTCCTCACCATCTTCCAAAAAGAGATTTTATCTAGAAACCCAATCCAAACAGACAGTACTACACAATGCATAAAAACTCAAACTAAACTCACTCACGATAATAGCACAGAATGCTATTGGTCTGCTGAACAAAATCCTTGAACTACAAGAGTTCTCTCACAGATACAATACTAATATAGTTTTAGTTAACGAAACTCAACTTAGGCCAGCTAATAGCCCAAACTTACGGGGCTTCACGATGTATAAAACAGACTTACCGCCGGTGGAGGAGGCACAGCTGTATATATCAAAAACTATTTAAGCCACAACATCCTGACAAACCCACAGACTAAGAACCTTAGGATAACAGGTATTGAAGTTCACACTAACAATTCCGGCAGCATCAAAATCTACACCGCATGCAACCCACCTGGCATCCGACTGTTGGACTCCATTCTCGGCTCTACTGACTCCATTATTACGGCTGGAGACTTTAATGCCAAGCATACAGCTTGGTTTAGCTCCACAATCGATGACAAAGGTCGTATTCTATACCATTACTCAACTCAAAATTCAATAGTTATAGCTTGACCTACAGAGCCCATTCATCACAGCCCAGCTGGAAACTCAGATGTACTTGACATAGTCATCCTCAGAAACAGGGCCGGCGGAAGCGGGCATGCGGGCGTCGCTACGAAGGGGGTGCCGGGAACGGGTCATAAGTTTATTTTTAAGAAACAAAATTTTTATCATAAAAATGAAAAATTCTTAGAATGATCAATATTAAAATAAATAAGTCCAGATACACCGAATAAAAATTTTTTAAAAACTGTATATTGCTGGCTGTTTACAATTTTGCAGTGAGAGCAGGCTAAATGCCTGCCTCCAGAATCTTAAAGTGAAACGGTGGACGATTTTTATGCGCAGAAACGAATTTTCGTATACAAAATATTTGTTGCTACGTAACCAGTCATATGGTACTGTAAAAACTCGATTGTAGCTTAAATATTCCAGAGCACATTACATTCAATTGTTTACTTAGGTTAAGTCCCATGTGAATATTGTAAAAATAAACTTTGTTTGTCTCTGTATAGTTTGTTTTAGATGTTATTGTAAATAACGCTGGAAGTTAACTGTATATACTGCTTTAATAAGAATATGTTGGAGTGTTAAAAACAAAGGTAATGTTTATATCGCCGAAGCTGCATGTAATAGATCTACATGGCGGCATTAGAAAGATTGTTATTAAAATTTGTTTGTATGAGAAAGACTTGCAGGCTCTAAGTGTAAACATCTGCTAAGTCAGTCAGAAAGGTTCAAACAACTTTCCGATGGCCGGCAACTTTCAATTAAAAGAAAGCGGAGGAGAACAAAAGGCGTGCCGACTTGAAACTTAAGATGAAAGAATCATACTGATTCTTTGGGGGTTGCCAAACTTCATGCAAGGTCTCAGAGGAGGTATAATAAAAAGGGACTGAAGCAAACAGAAGGGGCTGCACGGATCCAGAGATTGCTGCAGAAGTAGAGGGGGCCCGGTTCCAGACGCTATCAATGAGGAGGCAGCTCAGTTCCAGACATTGCTAAAGCTGCCCGGTCCCAGACGTTGCCAAAGAGAGACAGAGCTGTTCGGTTCCAAACATCGTCAGAGAGCATCCCAGATCCAGACGTTGGTTGAGAGAGGATTTTTCCGCTTCCAGAAAGGAACTTCTCGATTCGAGACGTCGCTAGAGAGAAACAACTTCTAGGCCACAGTTAGGGCTTTCAAATTGTCGAAAGGAGAAGTCCCAAACGCCGTAGAAGAGAAATGTTTCCAGTCCGGAGGGATCCTGATTGACAGTTGACAACAGTTTCATTTTTCTTGGAGGTGGCATTTTCAGTTTCTTATAGGCGGCAATTCAAGCTACTTGAGACGGCAGTCATCCAGGCATTTTCGACGAGCCCAAGTAGAGGAGAAAAGGCGAGGCAAATTTCCTGAAGTACCTTCGTTCGTAAGTTTCTCTTTTCGCCGTGGGAGAATAACATTTTCCCGGAACTGTACGAGTCCCGATTCATTCCCAATTGACATAGCCTAAGCCAAAATTCCAGATGAAGATCTGAGATGAAAGAATTGCCATAGAACTTTTAGTGAAAGACTTTTGACTAATTGTGAGATACAGAGCCTTTGTAAGTTCAAAACATTTATATAATTCCTCTTATAGTTGTATTAGAAAGACTTTTAAGATATATGTTTAATAAGGTTAAGAAGTGTCCTTAACAGAATCAATTTGTATGTTAGAACTTGATATCAAATTGGTAACGATAACTTAACAGAGAGATTTAGGTAACCACTTTGAAAGTAAGCTTGGAGGTTAATAAGTAAAATTTGTAAACTGAGAGTAGATAACGTTTTGTGTTAAAGAAAGTATTTTTAAAGTTGATCTAAATTTTGCTAAAGAGTTTTTATAGAAGGATAGAGAAATCAATCTCCCTAATGTTTAAATTGCAGTACATTTCATAGTAATGTAAATAAATGTTATTTGACTTTCTTGTAAACTTAGCACGTAATAATATAAACAAGAGAGATTCTGAGAGAGAGAAAGCGCGCACAGCTACATTAGAATAACGGAGAATAAAGTATAAAGTTAAGAAAAAAGACATTAAAAGTAATTAATAAAAATTACAAGTATACAAAGTTAAAATAATAATAAAATTTTACAATGTCGCAGTAATGACAGGATAGCAACAGTAGATTTATAACAGTATGCATCTCAATAGGCTACTGACAGCAGCGCAATGCGGTATATTGTTTCGTCTCTGTGTCGTGTTGCATAATAATTTCTTGTGGGTATAAAATAGAAATGGAATCAAAAATTAAAAAAAAACGTTATCTGGTGCACAAAATCGTAAGCGTCATGCTGCGAAAGAAGATATTAAGAAACAAACGGGCTCTTAATAAATTTTGTTAAAATATTAAAATATTCTGATGCAGATTGTAACCAACTCGATACATCAGAAATCAGAGTTGACGAACCGTGCACATCATCCAGTTTGAATGAAAGTACTATTACAACTGTTGAACAAGATAACAAGATGCAGGATTTAAGTGAAGAACAGTTAGGAGAAGATTTAGTTGTAGTTGACCCCGAAACGAACACATTATTACTCTCTGTAAATTTAGAAGATCCAGGTGAATGGGGAAATATTGATGAAAAATTACGAGTTTTTTTAATTGAAATGGGGCCTGTTCAAAAGAAAAATATAATTTATCTCAGAGATATATATGGTCGTAAATTTGGCGACACGTATTATAATAGAAAAATGGAAAACGGGGAGCTCGTGCCAAGAACATGGCTCATTTATTCCGAAACTGTAAATTCTGTTTTTTGCTTTGTTGCAAACTTTTCGCACCTAATGAATCAAGTAGTCTTGTAGAAGGTTATAACAATTGGAGAAATGTAAATACAACTTTGCATAGACATGAGACTAGTTTAGCTCACACGAAAAATTTCTTAAAATGGAAGGAACTTGATAAAAATTTAAAAAACAAAACTACTATTGATTGCCAGACTCAAAGCATGTATGAAATAGAAAAGAAACATTGGACGAGTGTTTTAGAACGCTTGATTGAAATTATAAAATTCCTTGGTAGCCAAAATTTAGCTTTTCGCGGATCATCTGATAAATTATATAAAAGGAATAACGGCGATTTTTTAAAATTAGTCGAACTGTTTGCGAAATTTGATCCAGTTATGGAAAATCATGTTGAAAGGGCCCTACAAAGAAACAATAAACTACACTATGTGAGTAAAGACAGGTAAAAATGAAATATTGGAAACTTTAAGTAATGCACTCAGGGATACAATTTTATTATCAATTCGAAAATCTATATATTATTCCATAATTTTAGACTGCACACCTGATGCAAGTAAAACAGAACAAATGACAGTTATTATTCGCTTTGTTTCCTGTAACAATGGAATTGTCAAGATCAGGGAAAACATTTTAGGTTTTGCAGATTTGTTTCCTGTAACAATGGAATTGTCAAGATCAGGAAAAACATTTTAGGTTTTGCAGATACATCAGATTCCACAGGACGTGGTTTATGTGCAACAATAGTGGAACAACTGGAAAAATAGAACATTCCCATGGAAGACATGCGAGGTCAAGGGTATGACAATGGGGCAAATATGAAAGGGAAAAATATGGGCTCCAAAATTTGCTTTTGAACAAAAATCATCGAGCTTTTTACGTGCCATGTGCTTCTCATACCCTAAATTTAATCATTAACGATGCAGCCAAAGTGAATGCAGATACAATTAGTTTCTTTGCAATTATTCAAGAAATATATAATTTCTTTTCATTCTCTTACAAACGTTGGGCAATCCTTTTAAAGTTCGTAAAAAAATTTAACATTGAAACAGCCACCAGAAACGCGATGGGAAAGTAAAATTAATGCAATCCGCCCTCTACGATATCAGTTAGGAAAAATTTACGATGCACTTTTTGAAATTTTAAATAATGAAAATTTTAATAAAAAAACTCAGCATGAAGCACAAATATTATGTGCTAAAATGAAGGACTACAAATTTATTTGTTCTCTTATAATTTGGCATGATTTACTTAACAGAATAAAGCCTGTGTGTAAAATGCTTCAAGACAAAATTATGAACATTACACTTGCTTTCAAATCTATCGAAAACTTAAAAATATTCTTACAAGAGTATCGATCAGATAGAAATTTTAAAGAAGTTCTAAAAACGGCAAAGGAACTGAGTGAAGAGGTGGATGGAGAACAAGAATTTAAAACTGGTACGGAAGTTCGACGACGAAAGAGGACACGACAATTTGACTACGAGCATCATGACGAAACGCCACAATCGCCAGAAGATAAATTTAGAGTGAATGTGTTTTATACACTTCTAGATTGCAATGCGTTCGTTAATAGAACGTTTTGAACAATTAAAAACATATTATGATAATTTCAATTTATTGTATAGATTACTACAAATTAATAACGAAGATTTACAAAAAAATTGTGACGATTTAGAGATTCTCTTGATGGATGGTGACAATAAAGACGTAAATGCCATAGAACTATATGACGAGTTATGTGCTTTCCGGGATATTTTTCGAAAGGATAATTTAAATATTCAAAACCCTTTCGATATTCTTAATTTTATTGTGTCCGATAATTTATCTTTTCAATTGCTTTAAGAATACTATTAACCTTACCTGTTAGTGTAGCGAGCGGTGAACGTTCCTTTTCTAAGTTGAAATTGATTAAAACCTACTTAAGAACAAGTATGTCACAAAAAAGGCTTGTTAGTTTGGCGTTAATAGCTATTGAAAATGATATATATGTGCGGAATTAGACATTAAGACCATTATTTCTAATTTGGTGAATATGAAATCAAGAACCCTAAAATTTTAATTAAAAAATTTCAAGTATATTTATGTAATTTAATTTATTTTCTGTTATTCTGTAAAGACTTTATTAAAAAAAAAAAAATCAGCTAATGCCTTTTAATTCCCGTATACGGGAGTAGGCGAGGCCATTTAGCCCTATCTAACTTTTGGAGATTGAGTGGGCAGTTCAATCTCCATTGATACCCAATCAGAGACAGATGGCCCAAAGCTATCACTAATAAGCGGTACGCAGTGAAGAGAGACGGCTCAAATGTGCCGCTATCTCGTGGTCCCTAACCCTTACACAATATATTTAATGTCTGAAATAATGTGGGTTCTACGGTCGATTTTCTTGAGTTTACAGGACGAAAAACCCGAGTTTCCGGGAGGAAAAACATGCTTGCCCGTGCCAGAGATCGACTAACTCGGGAACCGGTCGAAAAAAAGGCTTAGAAAAATTTCCTCTAGGCGCCGACTAGACTCGAATCGAAATCTTCCTTCGTGCGGCCAAGCGCGGTGGTGTGCAAATGCCACAATTATATTTTGAATACTTATATTAATATTAATAAAATGTTCTAATTATTATTTCTGAATTCTTTTCTTATTTTTTTCATCTATCTTGAGTTTCTTTTATTTTCCTAAAAGATAGTTCCACTTATAAAAATTATTAAAAAATTTTTACAACTTACTAAGAATTTAGTAAAATGCAATAATTTTTTAAACTTTAGTTCAAATAAATTTTAACTTTAATTAAAATTCATTTTAATTTTGTTAACGATTCGGGTCGGTGAGAAGGCTATAATCCCTGTTTCATTATACTCAACGATTAAAGTGAAGTGGCTTTATCAAAATTTGCTTTAACTTTTGAGAATTTTTTGAATGTTCGCCGGTCAACATCCCCGGTTCGTTACATTTAGCGAACCAACGTGTGGCTGTTCTGTCAAAATTTATTTAAGAAATTTCAAATAATTTAAATTTTTATTATCGTAAAAGAACCACACACGCCTGGATCGTTAAAGGTGTGCTTAGATATACATTGCATGCGGGCGACAAAGACCCTAGCGGCGGCTCTGCTCAGAAACATTGGATACCGGTATCAGTTGGAAACCCTGAATGAACTGTCTTCCGACCACAACCCCGTCCTGCTTAAGCTCGGTATGCTCCAGCAACTCACTCCACCACACTCATTTATACCTTGGGACAAACTTCTAGAACTCTCCCAGAGCACATTGGCCCAGTCCCTGTTATTCACAATAAAGAGGAGATAGATTCTGCTGTAAACAACCTAACCAATCATATCAAAAAAGCAATCAAGTCAGTCACCCAAACTACAGTCTCTCACCCGCTCAGTCGGATCCCCGAGGAAATCATGGATCTAATCAGATTAAAAAACAAAGCCAGAAAGAGGTACCACAACACAAGAACCCCACAAGATAAAACAACTCTGAATAATCTAAACAGACATGTCCGTGAAGCTCTGCAAAAATATCGTAACCAAGATTGGGAAACCAAATTGACGAATCTGAACCCAGAGGATAACTCCATCTGGAAGTTTTTGAGAACCCTCTGCACTAAAAGGCAACTTATCAACTTTGGCCAACTTGGTCAATTTTATGCTTCCAATAGTCTTTAGATACTTTAGACCCATACTTTTCGCATAAATGCCACTGAATTTTCTTAGCTACATTATCATGCCTTTTACGGTATTCGATTTGTGCGATATTGCTGCAGCCATTTATAATGTCGTCTACCATTTCTTCCTTTTCTTTGCACAATCTCTGCATTTACTGTCTTCTTGAATTATTTTGCATTTTTCCTTCATAACGTTGGTTTTAATGACCTGTTCTTGTGCTGCAAAAATTACCGACTCTGTTTCTTTCTTTAGTGCTCCATTTCTCAACCATTGCCTGGTCAAGTTGCTCTTAGCACTGTCCTCTGCTGTGAAGGTACTTTCCATGCAGTGCCTTATTTTTCCATCTTTCAGTTTTCACTTTTACTCGGTTGATCTTGTACTCCAATTTTATCTCCATGGGTTTAAATATACCCTCTTTCCTTACCTCAATTAGAAACATTTCCGTTGTTTGCTGCAGATAATCATTCAGATTTCGATTTTCTCCTTCAACAGCTTGCTTTACTTGTAGTAATCGTCTGCCTCTTTTTTTGTGTGATAGGCAGAGTTTATCAATGTCACTGCAAGGATTGAGGACATCGTGCATTGTTGTTAATTTTCGAGTTTTTCTGTCTAAATTCTCCAGCTCTAGCTGGGTTTATTCAACAGTGCCTGCTGAATATATCAGAACAAATATGGCCCAGGTGTTAATTGCTTTTTTCAAATTCCCAGCGTTAAGCATTGACTTAAGGAATTTTCTTAGCCGTCTTATGTATTCTGCTCTAGTTTTTTCTTTGATCTTATTGCGCAGAATTTCTGATGCTTCTAAAATTCCTAAGTATTTGTAGCTGTCTTCGAATTTTATTGCTTTGAATTTTTCGCCATTGAGCAGTTCGATTTCGTTCAGGTCTTCAAACTTTCCTCTTGTTATTCCAAAAACTGTTGATTTGTCTAAGCCAAAATCCATTCATATATCTTGACTGAATATGTGCACAGTGTTAAGCCATGATCCAAGTTCATTCTCTGATTTTGTGATACAGCTTCAGATCGTCCACGTATAAAAGGTGAGATATCTTTGCACGTTTTTGCGCAGTTTTTGGTAACCATAAGCAGTTTTATTTAAAATTCTAGTTAAGGGGAACATTGACAAGATAAACAATAAAGAAAATAATGAGTTTCCCTGAAAAATACCCCTTTTTATGTTTATCTCTCCAATTTCTTCTTTATTCAGAACCAACATTGTTTTCCAACTTTTTTTATGCTGGTTTGCAAGAATTTCTGTACATTTGCGCTAATACCAAATAGTGTTGTGCATTTTAAATTCCAACTATGAGGCATTGAACGAAACACATTTTTATAATCTATCCAAACCACATGAAGGCTGGTTTTTCTACCTTTGCAATTTTTCAAAATCATTTTGTCAATCAGCAATTGGTCTTTTGGGCATCTCAAATTTTTGCTGCTACCTTTTTTTTTTTTCAATTAGAAAAAAAGAATTTGTTTTAAGATAGCCGTAAATTTTGTCAGATAGTATGCCTATCAGTAGTTTAAAAGTTGTTGGCAGGCAGGTTCTTTGTCGGACGTTTTCTGGCCTTGGACCCTTTTCCTTATCCTTTATGATATAAAACGTTTTGCTTGCTGTGAGCCACTCTTTTTGCTTTGTCCTTCTAAAACAGTGGTCGCTCGAATCGACCCCTAACATTGTTAGGGGTCGATTCGGGCTCAGGGGTCGATTGGGGGTCAATAGAAAAATATAAGACATCATTGTACGGGTAATATTTAATTCGGTTAACTTGGATTACCTCCATCCTGAACGACAACGCAATTAAGAGTGAATCGTGGGAACACTGACATGAATAAAACCTGTAAGATGGAGCAAGGTCATGAAAATAGTTACGGAGGCCAATCATGTAGGCCAAAATGACGTATTACTAATAAACGGATGTCGGTGGTTCCCGCCCGGCGGCGCGGCGGGAGAGAGATTGCAACACGTGCGTGGTTGCTTATTTACTTATACTTACACGTATTCGATCCCAGTTCTCATTTTTGCGCATCGATATACAAGTGAGCGTTAATGTTCTAAAATTTATCAACATACATATTATAATTCAATCGTTATTCATTCACGAACTAAACTTCTCTGTGTTGAAGAGTTGAGCGGGGCTGGTAGTTTTGTACATTATATATATACCTATAGGAAGATTGTATTATTGTTATTTTGTTATCTAAATTAAATTTTATATTTTATATATTATTTATCTCTCCTATCAAATATGTAATGTTAAGAAGGACGTCGAAAACAAAACGTATCCCTTTGACGTTAAGCCAATATAATAGTATATACTATATTACACATACAAGAAACACTGTAACTATAAAATAAACAATCTAAAAACTCACATAAGCGTCTTGTTTTTGCTTTTCCTATTATAATTACGTAATAGTAAAATAGAGGGGGTCGATAAAAAGTCAAGAAACTCTTGAAGGATCGATGGTCAAAGAAGTTTGGCGACCCCTGTTCTAAAACATTGTTAAATTGTTTTAGAAGGAACTGCAACTTGTTAGCAAGTCTTTCGTGTAAGCCTGTCAGATATTTCAACCAATAGCCATGTAATTCATCCTTCCCAGGTATTGACCTCCTTTTAGCTTGCCTCTGAACCATTCCAGTTATTTTCAATTAGTCCATTTTTCGTTCTTGAGATTCGTAGTAATTTGTTCAATCCACTTTGCCTTATTATTGTAACTTTTAGGGTTGTCCCATAGGTTTTGTCAAAATTTAAGTGTGTTTTCTTTGTCTGTAGTATTTATATTTTCTTTAAAATTATGATTCTTGCAGCTATAATTTTTCTTGTGGAATTGGTATTGATTCGCGCGAAACATCGAATTTTATCTGTACTGTTCAATGTGCATTGTATCTTCTTATTTTAGCTGCAACTGCAACTAGTTTTTGCTTCACTTCCTCTAGTACTTCATCAATAGGTCATATTCAAATATTATATTCTTTATGAGGTTATTTCGGATTTTCGGGTTTTTCAGCTTCTTTTCCTTAAGATTTTCAAATTGCTCACGTCTGCTCTAATTTTAAGACTTTTCTTCTCTAGTCGATGTTTCCACTTTGGTTTCAGAGCCTTACTGCTTTTCGATTCACTTATCTTATAGTCTAATTCAGATGTTACTACATCTGAATTAGACTATTGAATACATAAGTTGATTCGTTTTTCGAATAGTTCCACTGGGAAAAGTCATTGCAGCTTTATTGGCTTTCTATAGAAGTTTCTTCAGTTTTTGTTGAGATACTTCCCTCAATATTAGAAGCCTGACTCGTTCCACGTTGTTGTTCATTTGCTTGGTAATTTTTGTAGTGAGTTCCTGCTCCTTCTCTGATAGGTTCCTTTCAACTATTTCTGTATTTTCAGCATTTTTAGCATTTTGCATGTTGGAATCTGATTCTGCTACGTTCATATTCTCGGTCAGCTTAGGGCAAGTACAGTCTTCATTTACAGCTTGAGCTTTCATTACTTCAAGCTCAAGTTTATTAAATATCTTGCGTTTGATAATGAAGCTGCGCTGTTGCATCAGCCTTTCGAATGAAACTTCCGAATTTGGGTATAGTTCAAGCCAAAGTTGGAACATTCGTTTCTGAAATACCCTAATTGAGGGATTTGAACAGAAGCACTGCATGACTTGTCGATTTTCAGTCATGCTCCATTTTTTCGTAGTAATTAATTTTGAGTTCTGCGAATTTTGCTCCAGTAGTCTATTTATCACTGGATGTCCAGAGAGCCTAACATCCAGTGCGGCCCTTGGTAACCCCCCACGACGACCGATGCGGTATAGGGGTAGGCAGGTATCTGGGGTAAAGGAAGACTCCCACTGTGAGAGATGATCAAAATAGGAAAAAAGGAAAGAATCACCCCTCGCCCTCGAATCCTCTAATAGTATTGGGGGGAAGTAGCAAGATAAAAAGAAATACAGAGGGAAAGAATAGTAGGGACCAGTCTACAGATAATATAACAGGAGTATATTACATGAAGTAAGGCATGTTCTTGTTTCAGGTGCCTCGGGTTTGCCTAATTAAGCAGCACGCTGTGAAGATAGAGTCGGCCCAACAAGTGCCGCCATCTCTTTATCCCTAACACAATATGCTTAATGTCTGAAATAATGTGGGTTCTACTGTCGATTTTCTTGAGTTTACGGGGTGAAAAACCCGAGTTTTCGGGAGAAAAATCCCGCTTGCCCATGCCAGAGATCGACTAACTTGGGAACCGGTCGAAAAACGGCTTAGAAAAATTTCCTTTAGTAACTGACTAGATTCGAAAGCAATATATGTATATGAGGCGGTATCAAAAAGTTTCGAGACTAGGTTTGTAACACGCCAACAGATGGCAGCACAATGCTGCATGCACAGTCACAGGAAGCACCTACTTCATAAGTCAGTGTGCCAAAAGACATCATCCTGTGTACATCGGGAGCTGTGCAACTGATGCTATTCTGATCACTTGCGATCAACTGATACTATTCTGACCATCTGCGATTTCATCATGGACAGCCAGTTAGAACAAACAGCAAAGGTGAAATTCTGCGTGAAACTGGGCAAATCTGCCATAGAGACATTTGACATGATTCGACAAGTTTACAGCGATGCTGCAATGAGTCGTTCGAGGTGTTTTGAGTGGCACACGTGCTTCAAGAGTGGAAGAACTCACTGGAAGACGATGAAAGATCAGGAAGACCTTCAACGAGCTCAACCCCCCCAAAATGTCGAAACCATTCGGCAACTTGTGCATGAGGATCGTCGGAGAACACTCCACAACATTGCTGCCATTGTCGGTGTGTCATACGGAACAGTCCAGGCAATCCTCACGTGTGGTTGAAACATGCGCCGTGTTGCTGCCAAGTTCGTTCCCAGGCTGCTGACCCAGGAGCAGAAGGAACACCGCGTGGAAGTCTGCCAAGAACTCCGTCAGCGTGCCGTGGATGATCCATCCTTCATGTCGAGGATCATTACCGGTGACGAAACTTGGGTGTACTGGTACGACCAGTACACCCAAGTTTCGTCACCGGTAATGATCCTCGAGTCTTCACAGTGGAAGAGCCCATCATCTCCACGACCGAAAAATGCGAGGCAGGTCCGCCGCTCGACCAAGTGCATGCTCATCGTCTCTTTCGACATTCGCGGCATTGTGCATCGAGAATTCATCCTCAGGGATCAGACCGTCAATAGCGAGTTCTACTGCCAGGTTTTAAGGTGGCTAAGGGAGGATATTCGGCTAAAGCGACCAGATCTGTGACGAGAGAAAAACTGAATGCTCCACGACGACAATGCACCCTGTCACCGAGCTCTCATACGTGAGTTTCTCGCCAGAAACAACATGTTCTCACTTCCGCACCCACCCTACTCTCCAGATTTGACTTTTGCAGACTTCAACCTCTTCCCGAAGATGAAGATCCAGTTCAAAGACCAAATGTCCTCCCTTAGCCACCTTAAAACCTGGCAGTAGAACTCGCTGTTGACGGTCTGATCCCTGAGGATGAATTCTCGATGCACAATGCCGCGAATGTCGAAAGAGACGATGAGCATGCACTTGGTCGAGCGGCGGACCTGCCTCGCATTTTTCGGTCGTGGAGATGATGGGCTCTTCTGGAATGTGTCCCGAAAAGAAGACTTCCAGGACACATTCCAGAAGTGGCAAGAACGCTAGGAGCGCTGTATTGATATGCAAGGGGACTATTTTGAAGGTGATAGTGTGTAAACGTAGATAAATAAAGTAATTTCTCGTAAACAGAGCTAGTCTCGAAACTTTTTGATACCACCTCGTATATCTGACTATCACGAGACAAGACCCACCATTTACAATAAATTATTGACGTTATATGTTCTGTTATGTCTGTATATTAGAAATTTATTAATGGAATGGAGATATATTCGAGCACAACTGTATACACCAGGATTACCAGACCTCGATAAATTTTGCTGAAATTTAACTTATCCATAAATACCTATAAATAAACTAAATTTTCACTAATTCACTAAATAATCTTTGGTTGTCTTTCAAATTTGAATTTGTGAGACTTCAGTTGGTATTAAATCTTGTTAAGTTGCTGAGTAAGCTGATTTTTAAAACAACAATGATTAAGTGAAGGTCACAGGATTCAGTTCTTTAGCCACATATATTCAATTTAACTGATGATACTGCAAGTGGTGTAAATGTGGATAGTATTTGATTATCTGCAAGCGATGCGGTGCAGTTCTAAGAAGTGATGCTAATGTCCTTACAGGAAGATTTGAATGGAATGATAATGAACATGTAAGAGGCATAATCAATTGAGTTTTACAAAATGCAAGACCATAAAATGTTCTCTTAAACGCAATATTTGAGGACCAGAGAGCTTAGCGAGCCTAATAATTACACTAAGAAGGCCTTATGAAAAATATGAGGACTACTCTTAACTTCTCAAGAGGCCCACTTTAACTTGCTGTGAGCGTGAAGAAAATCGTGGTTTCACCAGCAAGATCGTGCATTTTGGTGTTCAGATGAAACATTATGCATTGTACAATGTGTATTACCATGACTATGTAATCTAGGGACGATAGCATGCCATATTAGTTGAGAACCATGCCTAAAAAAGCAAGCTCGAATCAGAAAGTAATGAAAATAGAGAAGGAATTGCTAATATAACAATATAAAGATGGCATTTCAGATTTTGCTTGGAAAGGAGAGAAAGAAATTAATGCACTATGTGAAATCACATTTATTTATATATTTACATTTTATTAAGCCTTAAAAACCTACGTAACCAAACAAATATGGATACATTTATTTGAGAAACTATAATTTTAAGTCCTCCCACTCAACATCCACGTTCAAGAAACATCACCATGTGTGAATGGTAGACCTTAAAAGTACATTTTCCCATGTACACTACTACCAATAATTGTCCAGAAACTCCTGTTATTTGAAGTTATTTATCGAACATTCCAACTTTGTTAATAACATAAAAACCGATGTGCGAATAGTCGGACGCAATATTTCATCGTAGCAGTTGAATACAGGTGGTATGACAATACGACGTGAACTCAGTGACTTCGAGAGAGTTGTTATGGTGGGTTGGGACATTGATGGCATGTCTATAAGTGCCATTGCCGCTCAACTCGGACATCCAAATCAATGGTTGGCGATGTAATCAACAAATGGAGACGTTCTGGCATCACTAGTGCTGGAAAACACCGGGCAGCCACCCAAATGACTGACAGCAACAGGAGGGTGTTAAAACGGGTGGCACACAAAACCCAGCCACAATCAGTACAGACCATCTGTGATGAGTTCCAGAGCCCCAGTAGCACGATGGTGAGCACTAATACTATACAAAAAGAACTCCATTTACTGGATTTCCACGGAAGAGCAGTGGCACACAAACCGATCATCACAACAACGAATAAGGCGGCTCGTCCGGGCTGGTGCAAAGAGCGTGTGAACCGAACAATTGACCAGTGGAAAACGATACTCTAGAGCGGTGAATCAAGGTTCACCTGTTTGCAGTCTGATCGTAGTGTGTGGAGGTGGGCTGGTGAACCCTTGTTACCACAGTATGTTGTACCCACAGTAAAATTTGGTCATGGAGGAGTAATGGTGTAGGATGCATCCAGCTGGTTTAGAGTGTAACCACTGGTCGTTGTTCGTGGTTCCATGAAGGCAGCTCAGCACCTTGATATTCTGGATAATCAGGTGCTGCCTACACTTTGGAATTTTTATGAAATGACCCGTGTTACTATCAAGACTACAATGCCCTATGCCACAGAGCTATAGCTGTTATGGAATGTATGAAGAAATGGATGCTAAACGACTGTCCTGTCCTGTACGTACCATAAAACATATCCATATTTATTTATCTAGGTTTTTAAGACTCCAGAAAATACAAGTGGCCTTTCCAACCATCAAGGCTAGATAGAAGTCGTGATGTCTTCTAACTTTATGGGAGTTGTTTAAATAATAAAAAAATTCTTTACTGCCTTTTATTCACCAAAACAGACTAGGCAAGACCGTTTGGCGCTAACGTTTGAAGACTGGATGCAGCATTCTCAACTCTTAGACATTACAGAGAAAGATTATCAATGATTTTAATAACATCATCCTGGGTGTTGAGTATGGCAGATAACTGCTGCCATCTAATCGTCGTAACCATATCCCTACCATACACATTATGGTCTGAAATAATCTGAGTTGTACGGTTGCTTTTCTTAAGTTGTGAGATAATGGGAGAAGAAATCCTATTTCTCCATGTCAGAAACCGACCACCTTGGGAACCCGTCGACAGAAGGCTTAGAAAAGTTATTTTAGTTGGAGTCAAGAATTGAACTGGTGAAAGTCTTTCTTCAGGTGGCCTAGTGCCATGATTTAAGATTATTAAATTTTAAAGTACATATAAAATTATTAAATTTAATAATTTTGCACACCATAGCACTTGGCCGCACGAAGGAAGACTTGATTTCGAGTTTAGTCGGCGACTAGAGGAAAATGTTCAACCTTTTTTCGACCGGTTTCCGAGTTAGTCGATCTATGACATGGGTAAGAGGGTTTTTCTCCCAGAAACTCGGATTTTTAGTCCTGTAAAATCAAGAAAATCGACCGTAGAACCCACATCATTTTCAGACATTAAATATATGGTGTTAGGGTTAGGGACCACGAGATGGCGGCACTTGTTGAGCCATTCTCTTCACTGCATGCTGCTTAATTAGTGATAGCCTTGGGCCAGCTATCTCTGATTGGGTACCAGTAGAGATTGAACTGCCCACCAGTGGCGGCCCATGAAGTTTTAAATGGGGGTGCTGCCTATACGAAATAATTTTTTAAAAAAATATTTTTTTCCTAATCAGTAATCAATTTATTAATAAATAAATCTACAGATTTATTTATTAATAAATTGATTACTGATTAGGAAAAAAAATAATTTTAAAAAATTTTTTGTATAGGTAGCACCCCCATTTAAAACTTCATGGGCCGCCACTGCTGCCCACTCAGTCTCCAAAAGTTAGATAGGGCTAAAACGACCTCGCCTACTCCCTATACGGGAATAAAATTGCGTTAGAGGATTTTTTAAATAATTTATCTAGATTTTTAAGATTTCTTTTCATTGACAAAAGAAAAATACAGAAGCACGAGTGCATAATCGCAAAATGAGCAGATTAGCAAATATAAGCACTCTTCAGTTAGGAATCGTTTTTGTCATGCATGGCTTTTTTTCTTTTTTTTTTTACCATTTCAATGAATAGTTAATCGGTTGAGAACAACTGCTTTTTAGATAACAGGGCATAATTTCACTTTTGCCTTTTATCTATACAGACCTATAGGATATGCACAATCAGTCATTACCCTTTCATAGCTGAAATTTAAAATTCACTGGAAAGGTTTTTTATTCATTTTATGAATCCAATTTTTTGGAAGGACATACTTTATGTACGATAAACAAAGAGAAGGGAATGTTCGTTCATCATATTAAGATAATCGGTTTTTTTTCTTTCTTTTGTTATTATTTTCTTTCTGGCTACTTTTCCATCCGCGATAATAGAGTATTACAGATTTCGTGTTTGAAATTATTATAAAATGAGTTATTTCATTTTATTATCATGTATTGTTATTTTCTATTTTTATTATTATTATTATTTATTGTTATTTTTTTAAATTTTATTTTGCATGTAAGATTTGTGGTTTGTTTAAACTGATTTCCAATATTTTGAATCAGTTCCCCCCCTATTAATCATCTTGCTGCTCATTCTTTGTTTTCGATATGTTATATTCGCTTAGAACTTTTACTATGTTAATCGGTTTCAATCGGTGTGATAATGTCTAACCCCAGTTTGGATTTCTCTTCCTTCTTTTCCATTACAAGAAATCCAAGCTGTTCACACTGCATTCTGAGGAGTGATTCACCTCTTGACACCTTGTGCAGTGGATGCAATAGTAGTTGATTCCACCATCCTGTTTAATAAAATAGACATCTAAGATTTGAAATAATAAAACGTTTGGTCTTGGGTGCAAACAGAAATTTATGCATTCTGTATTTTCATTTAAAGAAGGCATTCATAATCTCGAGCAGGGGCGAATGCTGGTCTTGAAATTCACGCTTGCTCTTGTTATCATTCAGGGAGTGAGAGGTGTGATTCAAGTCTGATTAGCGGAATAATGAATTACTGATCATTTAAAACTATATATTGAAATTTATGTACATTTAATCATACAAATACAACATTTATTTTACAAATGATATTCTATCTTTCTCAATTTGGCTACTTGAATGCAAATTCTACCCTACGGTTCTTCTTTATGAACTGGTCAATTACATCGTCATAAAAAGTTGGTTGTAACTTAATTTTCCCAAGCAACACGCACACTTGTAAAGGCTGGCTGGAGCTACTTTGACTGCGTATGGTCTGTGTTTAAGATGCGTGAAGGGAGCGGAAAAGGCTATTCGCGCGCATGAAATCACAGTGCTGTAGCGAGGACCTGGAAGCTCCCACAGCCGAGCAAGCCAATGTAGCTTTGACGAGAAGAGCATCGGCCTTCGATACACAACGCAAAGCTCAATTATTGCCGCGCAAGCTTAAGAGGTCTTCTGTCTACAAAAATAAAAGCCTAAATGGAATGCTTATAAATACATGCATTTATTAACAAATAAATATTACTTCTTTCTCAAGTAATGAGCTTGCGCAGCAAGCATAGCAAGCATTGAGAACTCTCTCGAGATTCTCCAGTTCATATTTAATAATTTCGAACATAATCTCGAAACCAAATATTGGGAGAAAAAAATGGAATTCGATATATATTTGCTACAGAGTTTAAGATTTTTTTAATATTCTTCTCTTCATTGGATGAATTTGAGATTTTATTTGCATCAGTATTTACAGCTCAACTAAAACAACTAGGTATCATGAGATCTAGAGAGGTGGTTTGTCTACTGTGTAACTACGTAAACACTATGATCCCTCTGCAGAGGTTTCCTTTTAATTTTGGGGGAATCGAAAAGTGTAGGTTTTCTTAAGACTTGCAAAATGTTGGAATAAATTTCTTTTTTCTTTTCTTTTTTAAAATTATTTAGCTCTGTTAACCTTACTTTTTTATGATTTTTTGAGCAGGTGAAGGGGAAAGTATTAGTTTTACATGTACTTAATTTCAACGAAGCAGTCTCGTGGTTATTATTGCTTTCAATTACAATTTATCATTCTGAGATAATTTTTTGGAAAAGAAATAGCTGTGTGGTCGGTAATTATATCGAAAAGAAAGGAAGAAATACTAAAATATGCTTTTTTTTTTAGGAGGGGGAAGAGTGATTAGCATAAACTTTCTTTGAAAAGACTTCATATTTTTAGGTGACGCACCCTTTTCTTCGTACTTAAAAGGAATGATTTTGTTTAGTGAAGTTAGTTGTTTTATTTATTTTTATTACTTTTATTTATTTATTTTTATTACTTTTGTTTATTTATTTTTAATTCTGTTAATTTTTAAATATATTGCACTCATTATTTGTATTTTTTACATTTTATAGTACTTTACAAAGTCGGTTATTCAGGCGTACTCAACGCGTATTTTAAATATCTGTGCAGAGAAACGGCATAGTCGGCTATAGATTTAGGTTTGTGAGATGTTTTGTGTGCTCGCTTGGAACAAGTGCCAAAAGACGATAAGCTCGTTTACTCTTTTTGAAATGGAACATTCCAGTTTTTTTCATGCAGTGCACTTCGTGTTCTCTGGTGTTGCAGAGTTAAATGTTTAAGTTGTCGTTTTCTTGTTTCGAACGTTTATACGATTCGATTGCAGATCCTTGCGATGAACATCAGGTACCAAAAGTTCTGATTACTTTAAACGGTGAATCTAAGTCAGATGACTTCCAAGATTTAATGTAAGTGAAGCCCTTATTACAGAGCGCCCATGTTATTTGGTGTACCTTATATTTTGTCTCGGATTGTTTTTAGCAGCGAAACTTGTTCAGGTAAGAGTTTAATAACAGTCGCAAACACGAGAGATAGCTTTTAACATAACTGTAAATGTTGTTATGATATTTTTACACCCACCCCCACACTCAATACGATGGCACAAAGAGCGAAAGCGTGGTAATAATATCAATTATACTTCTAGACCAGCGCTTCCCAAACTGTGAGCCGCGGCCCACTTGTGGGCCGTTATTTTTGTTGAGGGGGCCGTGAAATAATGAAAACAAATTTTAAAATGTTTTAAGACTAAGTGTTCCATGTCAAATGTGTATGTATGATGCTAAAAATATAATATTTGCATATGATTTTTGCAATATTCGCTGTGTATGTTTTGCATTGAATATAAATACAATAAATATTATAATAATCTGCCTGTATTACGATTTTTTTTTCGATGGGGGCCGTGAAATATTTTATTTTTCCAAATGGGCTTTGACATCCATAACTTTGGGAAGCACTGTTCTGGACAACACTACTTGAGCCGCTTGACTGTTTATGTGCGCATGAATTGCTGTCGTTGGAGAGGGGGTGGTGGAGTATCTCGTTTGTGAAGTTCTTTTTCTGACTCTTGTAATTTGGTCGTGGTAACATACATAACTTAGTATTTTTATTTATTATTATTTTTTTTTTATAATGCATGATTTCACCCTACTTTCCCACTTAAATTGAATAGCGAATTAATATGTCCAAAATTGTATGGCAAAATTAAAAATTTCTAAGAAGTGACTCTTCTCAGTGAACGAAAACAAAAATTATTTAGTTTGTTTTATTTTCATAAAACAGAATGATTTTTAATTTAATAAGCCGAAAGGCTATTTTACCGGCGAATATGTTAATAGAAAGGGGGATGGTAAATCCCTTTGTTTTAATAGCCGGGTACGAAACTCGGATCGAAATCCATGGAGTTTCATGCCGAAAAAACTATCGGCAGGCCCAAGTGTAAATGATCAATTGGGAAGTACAACACCAGGGCAACTCCATGCAAAGGTGGAGCAAGCTCCCTCACTAACTTTAATATTCTCTCATAATGTAAAACCCAGCTCTTAAGAGATGTGTATATATATATATATATATTGTTTTACGTTATGAGAAGAGGTCACTACCCAGACCGGTTTCAACCTTTTTTTTTTTGAGGTCTCATCAGTGAGTAGGTAGACCTGGAATATCAAGGTTTTATTAACATTACTGACTTAACGGGTGAAGCAAGAGCTTTTCATATTCCCCGGCTATCTTGAGAGAAGCTGCGAGTTGAGAAAGTTTGAGCTAATTGCTAGCCCTGAGTGGGTTAGGAAATTAATCCTCACTGTTGGGGTTGAGGATGGCTTTAGATCTTTTGTGCTTAGCATAGTCCATTGCATCATAATCAGCAGCCAGTTGGATCAGTCTGTTAGGGTGCACAGTTTCTTTTGAGAAGAATTTGGTTGCTATAGTCTGCATGAAAGTATAAATATAGGGGACCTCCGTGTCCCGGTGCAGTTGGACAGTTCGGATGAACCATGGGGCGCCCAGGATCATTCCGAGACATTTGTTCTGGATGCGTTGTAATTTGATAATATTCGAGTTTGAAGTATGACTCCAGGCCGGTGAGGCGTAGATGAGTATTGGACGAACCATCAGTTTGTATATAAGAAGTTTGATTCTGGTGCTCAGCTTACTGTTTTCTGTTTATTAGCGGGTAGAGCTGGGCTATGGCTTTTGATGTGTTGGCACAAAGATTGCTGATATGTGAACTAAAGGTCAGTTTTCTGTCTAATATTACACCAAGATATTTGATCTCTGTTTTCCACTGAATTTTTGCGTTAAATAGGAGAATATCTTCTTTAAGAAGCAGTGATCTTCTTGAAAATAGGACGGCTACGCTCTTCAGAGGATTCACTAGGAGTCGCCATTTGGCTAAATATTGTTCAATTTGTAGTAGGTTTTCTTGCAGTTTCTTGATGGCTAGGTGAGGCTTTAATGACCTGGCCAATATCGCTGTGTCATCAGCGTAAAGAGCTTTAATTGAAGATAATGGATTGTGTGGTATATCATACAAGGAGAATAGGATTGGTGATAGTAAGGACCCTTGTGGAACTCCAGCCAAGATGTGTTTTTGTGTCGAGACTACTCCATACAGCCTTACTTGCATGCGCCTATCGTAGAGGTATGCCTTTAAAAGTTAAATGATTCCGATTGGTACACCAGATGATATTAGTTTGTATAGCAAACCATTAGGGAATAGGGTGTTTTATCAGCTCTCCGCATTCGGCTGACTTTAATTGGGCTAAATCCCTTAAGTTGGAGGTCTGCAGTGAGGTCTTCTCTTTGTAATGTTTCAGTTACTCCCCTTAACACTACTTTTAAATTTTTCTCACTGTTGAGTGCAAAAGTGTGGTATGGCAAATTGTTGTCTAGAAGTTTGGTCATTTTTCTGTAGTCTGATGATGTTTTAGGTTGTAGGCGAATCCCTTCTTCTGTGTTTGTGGCTTTAATGAAGGTGGTATCTGAAGATTTCAGTGTGGATGCAACGGACGTCCAGTGCTCCTTGGCCCTTAGGACGACTGGGGGTACCCTTTCTTTAATTACATTATCTGGTTCTATCTCCACTGTTTTGGTGTATCTGCAGTAGAGGAGATTTTCCTTTTCTTTTTGACTTTGGAATTCTGTGTTGGTTTCTAAAAACTGCAGAGTATTTTCCAGAGATGCAGCATCCTCTATATTCGCGAAGTGACTTAATTCTGGTTCAATCAACATACTTCCTTCATTAAAATCATCCATCCTATCTTCTGTGACTGCTGTAGGGGGGAATGTATCTAACAGCTTTACTTTCCCTGGCCAGTTGTCGCTCAATAGTTTTTCCTAATCTTAGGAATTCTCTGTAAACTTCTTCGAATATGCTTTCATTGAGAGGTTTTATCATGTCTGATAGAAGGCAACAACTCTATTAGAATAAAGTTTGAGAAATGGGTCCTAGAGCCCAATGTAAATATCCCATAGATCAAATCGATCTACCAGCATAGGTAGCAAATATTTCACAAAATGAAGAACGCTTACCTCTATCTATCTATATATATATATATATATATATATATATATATATATATATATATATATAAATATCCCGTAGATCAAATCGATCTACCAGCATCGGTAGCAAATATTTCACCTTAAAATGGCGAGTTCTAAACCACAGATTTTTTATCACTAACATGCAAGCCGCCATTTTTTCCCTCTTACTCATATCAAGGTTTACCAATAATACCAGTAACATTACTGACAGGATGGGTGAAGCACTACTGCTTTTCATATTCCCCTTTATCTGTAATGAGAGTTGTTTGGGAGTGGGAGATTTGTGAGCAGTTAAGCTCGCCCTCTGAGGGCATATATAAAGGTTTTAAGTGAACATGAACTTACGTACCTCTACTATCGAATTGCCGAAGTGGTGTACTCCTATATTTAATGTTAATTGCTAATTTAATAAGCCAAAAGGCTATTTTACCGGCGAATATGTTAATAGAAACGGAGGGGGGGGGATCCCTTTATGTTTTAAGATGAGATCTCAAAAAAGGTTGAAACCGGTCTGGGTAGTGACCTCTTCTCATAATGTAAAGCAGTATTACATCTCCTAGGAGCTGGGTTTTACATTATGAGAGAATATTAAAGTTAGTGACGGAGCTTGCTCCACCTTTGCATGGAGTTCCCTGGTGTTGTACTACCCAAGTGATCATTTACACTTGGGCCTGCCGATAGTTAGCATGAAACTCTATGGATTTCGATCCGAGTTTCGTACCCGGCTATTAAAACATAAAGGGATTTCTTTCTATTAGAATGATTTTTGTTTTTGCACAACAATATAAATATATAATACGCACGTGTGTATTATTATTACATCACACCTCCAGGGAGTGCAAAGACTCATCGAGGGAGGGCATCTACTGCCGACTACAAACAATCACAACATCCATGCCCTCGGCGGGATTTGAACCTGCAGCCTTTAGCTGGAGAGCGGATACGCTAACCACTTGGCCAACCAGGTCGGCAAAACTATTCTGATAACCTGTAGGTTTTAAATTTTCTTCTCTGTCACGCACGGCTTTTTGAATAAGTTTTTTTATACTTATTAAAAGTATGAATTATAAATGAAAACTGTTCTAAAGTCATGCTATTTTATAAGATTTTATGTAAATTTATAAAATTGTTATTCGTGTATTATGTGGGTTCCTACTATGCATTCTAATTTGGAACTTTCGAAATCTCTGCAGACTTGTGCATTGTGTTTATTAAACCTGTACTGCTGTAAAATGTTTTATTCGTTTCATGTACACCGTTTATGATATATTTTAGGGTTGCCAGATTTTTGGAAAACCAAAAATCTGTGTTTCTGATGCTAATGTGTTGTAATATCCGATCGTCCCCATGTGCAATACTGAACGTTCGGCTACAGATTTTGCATTCAACTTCGTCGTTATGTTTTCCTTTCACAATAAAATTTCATTCTTTTGAATAATCATCGTTAAAAATGCACTTTCGTTTTGGCATTATTAAGTGCTTAAGGAAAGAAACAAAAATTAATTTATCTTTAATTACCGGTATATATTTTATGTATTAACCAAATATCGCAGATTCGAAAAAGGCTAGATATTATTTTTTAATAATTACACAGGCCTGCGATGGAAAAGTTGTCTGAGAAGTAATAATTGATTCTTATAGATTTTAAGTGCTGAGTTGTTCAGAAAAAATAGTAAAAAAGTTCCATCACCCACCAATTTTATCCAATTTCTAATTTTGTTGTTTTTATTAGTAGTATTTGGATTTAAATTCAGCGCATTTGTATTTACTTTAATTCTCCTTTATTTACAGCTAATTAGTTGTATAAGTGCTTTTTTGAAGTGCCTTTTTATGTTAAATAAAGAAATTTCCACGAAATTGTCAGCGGCCAAATGACAACTCATTTCTTCAGATAAGGTAAAAACATGTCATTATTTCAATGTGTAACTTATGCTAAATGACAAAATAACTGCTCAAAAGATTGTGCAGGACTCTAGGTAGAAATAGACATTGAGCATGTTGTAAATGAAAAGTCGATGAAAAATGTTAACAGAAATAAGCATGATATGTACGAATTGTGTATATGTGTACACAGGGCTGGCGGAAGTGAACATGCGATGCATGCGGGCGCCGCAACGAAGGGAGTACCGGGGCACGGGTCATAAGTTCATTTTTAAGAAACAAAATTTTTATCATAAAAACAAAAACTTCTTAGAATGATCAATATTAAAATATATAAGGCCGGATACACCAAATAAAAATGAAAAAAAAAAATTGTATATTGCCCGCTGTTTACAATTTTGCAGCCAGAGCAGGCTAAATGCTTGCCTCCAGAATCTAAAGTGAAACGGTGAACGGTTTTTATGCGCAGAAACGCATTTTCGTACAAAATATTTGTTGCTACGTAACCAGTCATGGTACTGTAAAAACTCGATTGTAGCTTAAATATTCCAAAGCACATTACATTCGATTGTTTACTTAGGTTAAGTCCCATGTGAATATTGTAAAAATAAACTTTGTTTGTCTCTGTATAGTTTGTTTTAGATGTTATTGTAAATAACACTGGAAGTTAACTGTATATACTGCTTTAATAAGAATATGTTAGAGTGTTAAAAACAAAGGCAATGTTTATATCGCCGAAGCTGCATGTAATAGATCTACATGGCGGCATTAGAAAGATTGTTATTAAAATTTGTTTGTATGAGAAAGACTTGCAGGCTCTAAGTGTAAACATCTGCTAAGTCAGTCAGAAAGGTTTAGACAACTTTCTGATGGCCGGCAACTTACAATTAAAAGAAAGCGGAGGAGAACAAAAGGCATGCCAACTTGAAACTTAAGATGAAAGAATCGTACTAATTCTTTGGTGGTTGCCAAACTTCATGCAAGGTCTCAGAGGAGGTATAATAAAAATGGACTGAAGCAAACAGAAGGGCTGCACGGATCCAGAGATTGCTGCAGAAGTAGAGGGGGGCCCGGTTCCAGACGCTGTCAAAGAGGAGGCAGCTCGGTTCCAGACATTGCTAAAGCTGCCCGGTCCCAGACGTTGCCGAAGAGAGACAGAGCTGCTCGGGTCCAGACATCATCATCAGAGAGAGCAACCCAGATAGACGTTGGTTGAGAGAGGAGTTTTCCGCTTCCAGAAAGGAGCTTCTCGGTTCGAGACGTCGCTAGAGAGAAACAACTTCTAGGCCACAGACAGGGCTTTCAAATTGCCGAAAGGAGAAGTCCCAAACGCCGTAGAAGAGAAAAGTTTCCAGTCCAGAGGGATCCTGATTGACAGTTGACAACAGTTTCATTTTTCTTGGAGGCATTTTCCGTTTCTTAGTGCATGAAGGGAAAGAACGAGGGGGCCATTCCTGGAGATTGTGTAAGAGTGTGGTTAACAAGGGTGTTAGGACTAGATTTTTTTTTTTTTTTTTTTTTTGCTTGGAGGGTTGTAAATGGGTGGAATGCATTGCCAGAGGTGGTTGTGAATGCTTCGTCTGTGAATGAATTTAAGGAGAAGTATGATAAGTATTGTGTGAATAATGGTTAGTGGTCAGTGTAGGGTCTCCCGCGGTGAGTCTTTTGACTCCATGGAGACACCTTTATAATAAAATTGATGTAAAATACGCGACAGTCCCGTGTGTACCGGAGGTCTGGCAAGCATAATATATTTAATCATATATCTTATTTTGATCAAATATATCATTAATGTAGAGTTGCCGGATATTAGTAGGATTGACATCCGTTGATTAAGCTTGCCAATTCATTAAGATAAAGACACTACATAGCACTTAATCCTGTTGAAAGTATCCATTACATTAGTAAATAAGTGTGTTTAGTTTGCAACGCTGCTGAAGTAGGCCTCGTTCACTAAATGAATGAGGCTTTGTGTTGTCTTCATACCCTTGTCCTTCAGTCTGCACGAAAGATTAAGAAAAGAAATCATCATTCCATGCATCCTTTCTACAAT
This sequence comes from Typopeltis vanoorti, assembly GCF_054136105.1. Lineage (NCBI taxonomy): Eukaryota > Metazoa > Arthropoda > Arachnida > Uropygi > Thelyphonidae > Typopeltis > Typopeltis vanoorti. The sequence goes on from NC_143553.1 coordinate 39,997,333, forward strand.
TCTGCTGCCAATATGTTCCTTCTCGTACTATACTTCTGGCAGTTTTTATTGGACAGGCGTGTTAACCTCAATGTGGTCGTCCTCTGTTATATCCCATTAGGAACAGTGATGACATCGTGTAATCAAGAATACTCCTTCACAACTATTGTTTGCGACCACATGTCCGACTTCAATTTGATATTTTTAGTTTATCACACTATTCTCGATATACCCGAGATACTAGTGCATGTACATCCTTTGACGTTATCACACACAACACATATGAATGCAGATAGTTTCTCGCGGAGTTAATCTGTTTATATATGGCTAAGGTCTAACACTGGCTCTTCGATACATGTTACTAATGGATTTTATTTTTGATTATATATATTAATCAGTGAGTATATTTTCAATAAGAAGGGAGACGAATCTTTGACATGGAATTTCTTGTCAGTGGAATGGAGAAATCTATTAACTGTGTACTTCAGCGTCGCTTGTACCTAGCTAAACTGATAGACCAATGCCAGTGTGTACTCCGCTGCTGTCGATCTACACGTATCTTCTCGTTTATGCCATTCGTGTTTGAAAACATTCCCTCGAAATTTTAGGGAGATCGGAGATTGCTCTGATCTCTAGATCTCATGGTCTAATCTTTTCTGTCTTTTTATGTTAAGGGATTAATCTCCTATTAACAGTTTCCCACCAAATCAGTCTATTACTTTCGAGCACTCCAATATTGCCATATCTAACATTTCATGCTTCTCAGCCACTTCTGACTGTGAATCAATCCAGCTAGACCTTGGTCTTCCTCTGGGCCTCTTTCCTGCGACCTTGGTATCAAACACCTGTTTTGCTAACCTTTCCTCACCCATTCTAAGTGGCCATAGCACCATAGATTGACTATGCTGACACATTCCTGATTGCTAATAATGTCACGTTTCTTTCTAATAACTTCATTTTTAATTAAGAATAAAGAGCTAATAAGCTTCATTTCGGCAATGAAAACATTACTTAAATTAAGGGAATATTAAATCCCACATAGTTTTAAATAAAACCGAATAAGAAACTCAAAGATTAGAATCGGAGAGTTTCTTGCCGAATATAGTAAACTATAAAGTATCGGCGACACTAGCGTTAGCCAATGCAAGTGATCCTAGTACGTAGTACAATACCGGACGACTCGTTGCAAAGGTGGGGGAAGTTCAGATCGCTATTCTTTGGTATTTTCCATAATGTAAAAACACATTTCCTAGGAAATGTATGCTGTTATTACATTATGGAGGGAGGTAACTACCCAGACCGGTTTCAGCCTTTTTTTGAGGCTTCATCAGTGAGTAGCTAGACCTAATATCAAAGTGTATAGCGAAAAGAACTTATATACAATGCGAACGAGTTTACCAAACAGGTGCAACCATTAAGTTACTTAAGAATAAAGAGCTAATAAGCTTCATTTCGGCAATGAAAACATTACTTAAATGAAGGGGATATTAAATCCCACATAGTTTTAAAACCGAATAAGAAACTCAAAGATTAGAATCAGAGAGTTTCTTGCCGAATATAGTAAACTATAAAGTATCGGCGACACTAGCGTTAGCCAATGCAAGTGATCCTAGTACGTAGTACAATACTGGACGACTCGTTGCAAAGGTGGCACCTTTTCAACAAAATTCATTTTTTATTTATGTTGTGTCATGGCATTTTATTTCAAAAATGCTTATGAATTAGGGGTCACATAAGGTGAGAGAACCCTATAGCATGTTTCTCAACCTATGGTCCGCGGACCACAGGTAGTCCGCGACGATGGGACAGGTGGTCCACAGGCTTAAAAAGAATGTTCATTCCATGAACATTCTGCCACTATTTTAATTTGTAGCGGCAGAATAACGAGTAATAAAAGAGGGGTGAAGTGAAAAACAATATGGTTTTATTGCTTCCACTTTCCTTTGCTGTTTTGTCAGATTTGAAACGAACATGTGTTATCCACATGACTACATTTCAACCAATTGCTTGTTGTTTATTGATTTTTATTGTCGAAGGTTTTCCTCTTCAACCAAGGCTCAATATATCTTCAGAAGTGCTAAGTAATACTTGGGCAAAATGTGTTGTGAGTTAACTCCAGTATTTATATATTTTTCGGAAATCGCGCGAAAAGCAAGCTGACAATTGAGTTGAAATGCTAACTCTCTTCAACCGAATTCCAATATGTGAAACTGCCATAACAGCATTCATTTCTCTCTCTCTCTCTCTCTCTCTCTCTCTCTCTCTATATATATATATATATATATATATATATATATATATATATATATAGTTCGCCCACCGATTAGAGATCCTTCGACACTTCTGCTGCGCATCTCAGAAAAAGGAGAATCCATTCCGATAATAGGGTAATCAGTCCGTATTGTGGGATGAGTTGTTTATTATTACCGGTCGGAAAATTAACTTCTCTTTTATGATTATTGTAGTCAACTATGTTGCTCATATAACAGTCGGAAAATTTTACCTATAAAGCACGTGAATTCGCGTGTTGGCGACTAATTCGGACGTCCTTCATTTCTTTCTCCCCTTCACCATGAATCGACTATTCTTTTAAAGGAGCAAAGCAGGAACCTACAAACGGTGGGCGAACTATATCTTAGTTTTAACACGTTTACGAATTTTAACACTTTCGGTTGAATTTTATTGCTGGCGAGCGAACTCACACAATCTAATTAATAACAATAGTTTTAAGTTAGATACTGTGTTTTCCGGTGCAACATATGGTTTTGCTTGAGTCTATATTATACAGCATAGTTTCTGTATGAGGGGACATGTGATTTATTAATTAATGTCGTTTTTATCCCAGTTGTCTCTAATTGCACTATTTGTTGAGAAATATATTACACAGACTTCTTATACCTTATTCACTGACATAATAAAAGTACTTGTTTTTCTTGCCTCTGCAATATAGTGGCTATTGGGAAGGGCATGTTGTTTACCGCGGGAGCAAATTACTATCCCCTGCTCTGAACGTGTTTCAGCTTTTTTTCACGAGGTATATGCGAAACTTTTTAATTTCTTTTTTCGAAAAGTAAAATCAGGGGTGAGAGTTATATGCGAGTAAGTACGGTATTTGAATTATGGATAAGTACATTGCTACCTTCTTTAAACGGAAAAATATCTCGGATGACAGTGATAATACAAAACTAGTTTGTAATGACAGTTTGTGTGTAGTTTCTGAAGAGAAAGAGGTCTGTAACGAATCCACAGAAACACAGAATTCCCATCAGTTGCAATGCGATACGCTGAACGAAAGGAAAGACTTGCTAACTTGCTGGACACTCGACCAGTGGATCACATTCAAAGGTAAATACAATGTTTTGTTTGTAGGAACATTTTTCAGTTTTGTGACCTTTCTCCCTTTACGGTAATTATGCCTACATTATTGTGTTATTATTCAACAATTGTTTACAGTTTTGAATGTGTATATAAAGTCAATATCGACAGTAGCCTGATTATGAACGCTTTATGAAAGGGACGGGGGAGTTTTGAGCTTCCCCGGATAGTATTCAAAAGGTAAATATAATTGGTTATTTTGTATAGGGCCCCCGAAACTTATTAGTTTAAAATTTAACCACTGGGAAAGGGTTTGTGTCCACCTCAAAACTCTGAAACAGAACTTGGAAACATTTTCTGAATAACGTTTTATAAGAAATTTCTGTGATTTCACGATCCATTTCAGGCTTGCAGTCGCGAGAACGACCTTTCGTTATCGAAAAAAGAACAGCTAATTGAGCTTTCAAGTGACAGTGGGCTTAAAATGCAATTCCGTGATCGTGGTTTGGCTCGATTCTGGATCTCGCCTTCAGTGAGAAGCGAATTCCACGAATTATTTGAAGAAGTCGAAAATCGTCATGCAGTTTTCTACAACCTATCTTTGCGAGAAACGACAATAATCCTTCAAATAAAAACAAAATACAGAATTCGTCTTAGTGTGCGTGCCGATCTTCGATTGAAGTTGACCAATATCGAGCCAGATATCCAGTAACTCTGCAAGGTCGAGAAGCTCATCCATCTCATTAAAAGTAAATAGTAACATTATTATTTCATTTTATTTATTTGTTTAATAAAAATTAAAAATTTGTTTTAATTTTTTATCTATATATCCGGCCTGGTTGGCCGACTCTCCAGCCAAAAGGCTGCGAGTTTGAATCCCGCCATGTGCATGGATGTTTGTGCTTGTCGATGAAAATACTAGTGGTAGTGGTCGGCGGTAGACAGCGTTGGTGTAGGTGATGATGTTGTAGTTGTGGTTGGTGAAGACGGAGAGTTGTAGAGTATGTGCCCTTCCTCGATATGTCTTTGGACTACCTGGAGGTGTTATGTAATAATAATATCAACAAGCTATACATGTTCATTGTGCATCGCATAGTTTGAATTTGGCACTTGGAAATGATATATCTGTGACAAATAAGAAATTGCATTGGCATAACTGAAAAGGTACACAATTTCTTCAATACCTCCTAAAAGACAGGACGTCCTTGTTATTTATAATATTATAATATTAATCTCTTTTAAGATTTATAATATCTTTATTTAGCTTGCAAAAAATATTTGCGTGCACCTTACCATTGTCTAAAATAATACAAAAATCTGACAGTGACCTCTTAATTGCCCTAAATTTTGTTGATGATGTTGTGGCTCAATTAAATACCGTTTGTGAAACCCAGATTCTTCATTTAAAGATATTTACGATAAAGCATGTATAAAAGCCAAGAATTTTAATATTGACATTAAAAAGCCAAGGACTTCATCAAAACAAACATTAAGGTCCAATGTTCCAGCCGATTCTGTAGAAGAGTATTTCAGGAGAATTATTTCATTCCATTTATTGACCAGATATTGACTAAACTTCATGAACGTTTCACTCGGCACCGCAACATTTTGAAATATATTTTTTCTCTTCTACCAAATGGAAAAGATGTTCCAACAGCAAGGGCAATGGAAGATTTTCGTCATTTGTGTGAATTTTATGCCGGTGATTTGCCTTATACAAATCCAGCAATTTTGAACGCCGACTCAAGTTGTGGTATAAGAAATTTGAAAAACCGTTTGCAATATCTCCATACAAAAATGTCATTGATGCAGTTTCAAAGTGTGACAAAATGATATATCCTAACATCTATAACTTATTAAAAATATTTGCAACGCTTCCGGTAACAACATGCGTCAGTGAAAGGTCATTTTCTAACTTACGCCTTTTAAAAACCTATTTAAGATCTACCATGACACAATCACTATTGAACTGGCTTTGCTATATATATACACACAGAAAGAGATTAATGTAACCACGACTGAAATAATTCAAGAGCTTTGTGAAAAGAAAACTGGATTTTATTCTTTAAATGAATTTTTATAATCACCTAATGAATTTTATCGAATGAATGAAATTTAACGAATTTTAGTTGAACGGATAAAAATATTTTTAATGCAAATTCATTGTATTAAAAATATTTCTATCCGTTCAACTCTCCCCCCCCCCCCCCAAGATTAAATCCTGGGTGCGCCACTGCATTCACAGTACATTTCCTCTTCATTCATTCCTCTTGAACTGTGCTTTGGAACAGTGTTCCAGTGATATGTGCAATATAATATCTCTCCCTCTCTTGCTCCCCAACCTCCATAATGAATGTCTACCGTGCCATAGGGAACAAGAGAGGGAGATATGTAAAAGAATCTGTTGTCGTTTTTGAGGTTACTAAATTAAATAAATGAGGAAAAAGTAGATGAAAAGCTGCCTCTCCATGGATGTACTTCATAAGAATAGGATTTACTCAACTGAAATGTACCTAATAACAACTTTTTAATATACTCATAGTTGACAGACTAGACTATCTGCAAATGATAAGCGATAGAAATAAGAAGTGGGTTGTGGTTTTACATAATTTCTCATTATTTTTCTAAATTATAAATAAATTAGAAGTATTTCCAGACAGATTATTGTAATGTATTAAAATTCATAAACAATAATTTTTCTCCATAACTGTCACTTCTGTAGAAACACACACGCACACAGTTTTGAAAGCAATCGGCGTTCTCAAAAGAGCACACAACCTACCATTTCCCTGGAACACGTCATCATCTTCGGTGGTAGCTCACAAGTCTATTCCAGGAATCCTCTTTTACTGGACCTTCGCTGTTCAAAGAATGCTTCTCTTTCGCTCAAGTTATGCGCTTTCTACTTTTCAAGGCCTTACAGGAAGTGCGTGCGTGTGTGTGTGTGTGGTAACACGCATTGGTTGGAATTCGGTCTAACCACGCTTCGCTTAATATTTTCCGCTCTGTGTGTGTGTGTACGCGCGCGCGCAGAATTTATCGAGGTCAAGAGATCTTACGATGTTAGTGAATCCTAATAACTATACGGATTTTATTTATTTAAGTTTCAATAGTATTAATTTGTTATCGTTGAGTTCTTGTAATTATCTCTACGCAAAAAGTTATGCATTTTTTTCTTGTGGTATTGTGATTGAGAAAGGGTTATTATTAATTTTGGATTGTCGTTTAAATTCTGAGGGAAAACAAGATGTGAGGAAGAAAAGTTGGTTTCAGTGAGTCTGTAGTTGGTTAAAGTGAAAGCAATTGATATGCCCCAAGCGTTCTAACAGGTCTAGAAGATAGTGGGAGAATTAGAGAAACCGGTTCTCAACAGTAGTACTGACGACTTGGACAGGTATGGTTCTTTATATCTGAATGTCACCTTCTAGCACTTAACTAAATAGCCTGGTGAATGTTCAGGGTCTACCTTAATTTAGACCCACGGACCAGAAACAGGATAGTGGTTCTACTTATTTCCTATCTTATCGCTCTATTAATCCTTCTGTTCATAATTTAGAAGTGCAAATATTGCACTGTCTATCTTCCTTTACATATTAGACTCACTTGCTGTTAAAGCCAAAGTATTTGAACATCTATAAAATTAATTTTATAACGATTAGTTGATTAATTCTACTTTCATAGTTTACTGTGTATGTCTATGAGTGTGTACAGGGCCGTCGCCAGATTAGATCGCGCTCTGAGGCAAACAATTAAATATCGCCCCTGATGGATTAATACTAAAACAAAATTTCTTTTGTAATAAAAACAAAATCTGTTATTTTGTTTTTATTACCAGAGAAACATTAATGCAAAACGATTACATAATAATATTAATTAAATGTTTGCTTTACGGAGATATCACCCAATAAAACTGTTTATAAGCTCTTCTAAATTTAAATTATAAACTATGGCCTCTATCAATATAGTTGCTAGACCAACCAGTCAATCTTTCCTGGGTCATTGCTGTTCGCAAATAATTTTTAATCAGTTTAAGCTTGGAAAAACTTCTCTCCGCACTTGCTACGATAAAAGGAATTGTTAGCGTAGCGATGGCGCCTACCGCAATATGGCTTAACGAGCGCCCTTTAAGCCGTGAGGCAGGCTGCCCTATGCTACACCCTGTCGACGGTACTGAGTGTGTATGTTTTCTTTGGTCTGTTTTTTTGCAGGAGCGAAATTCTTTTATTTTCGTATCCGACCAGCTAATTCACTTTTAACTGAAAATTACTTGTTTCCTCTCGTACTAGATAAGATTAGTTTTCCAGTCAAGGGGTTAACGTAATTTCTACTTCTGTAGAAATACCTACTTGTATCATTATCATCATCAATACACACAATCAACAGGAGTGCAAACAGAAATAGTTTTCTTTCCTTTTTCTGTTCCATCATCATTATTATTACGTGACACCTCCAAGACGTCCAAGGACTCATTGAAAGAGGGCACTCTACAACTCTGTCTCAGCATTTAATCCACCACCACTAATATTTATCCTCTGTAAATTACGAGAGGAAAAAATCCTGCTACCCCTTATGAGATTAGCTAACTCACCTGCAAATTGAAACCATATAAAGATTCCTCTGGTCAAGAGAAGAATCGAATTTAGCCTTTTCCAACTGATGAGCGCAAATTGCCGTCGTTCTTCCAATTGTGCTATGGAGGCACATGCATAATAAATTATAAATAGCTGTGTATATATTGTGCAATGCCTCCGTATTTAAATTATTTCGTATCCTGGGTTCGTATCCAGTCTAGGACGCTAACCTTTATTAGGTTAACTCTTTAACTGAAGATGAACTGGTCTCGTACTGAGATCGAAGATTCCAGAAACTCGTTTTTTTTTTTTCTTTCCAGGAGAAAGAAACTCAGACTTTTAATACTGAAAATTAGCAAAATCGACAATGCTAATAATAATCTGTGGTACTTATAGGCTTTCAAGGCCCATGTGCTACCCCAGGCCTTCGTATCAATAATTTGAGGATAAGGCCTTATGTCTTATACCCAAATATTTATTCTTGCTTTTAAATTGTGTGCGGTCTCCTAGCCGGTTTGCCTCCTCGCTGAATGAAAAACCCCACCTTTCGAGAAAGAAAATTAATCTTCTGCCTCCGAATGTGAGGCAGAAGATTGTTTTTCGAATCCCGTCTAGGTCTCCGTATGGAGGCCTAGACGAGATTTGAACTCGGGTTTTCTTAACTTAAGAGCGTTGTCAAAAAAAAAGGCTGAGCTGTGGAGGCAATACAAATTGGACTATAAAACAGCAACAACAAAAGTACATAAATACCGCATAGGATTATTAGCATCATCTTGTCACGTGGAATGTACTCAGTCTCAGCAGTGAGAAGTGGAGTTTGGCCGCCTACTAATTTTCAAAAGTTTCGAGTTGAAAAGAATGCCGCCTACTTCTTTTGGATAATAAAGGGGCATTCGACGATTTATTATTCACATATCTGTCTCTAAACAGGCATCATAGTGTAGTGTTGCCAAATGAAAATTACTAAAAACAGCTAAATCTTAAAAAAAAAAAAAAAAAAAAAAAGAGCTAAAAAGGAGTTAAAAATAAAAATTTGAAGCTGAAATTTTAAAAGTAGTAGCTGATACTTTTAAGTTACTTACTTTATTCAAGTTAAAGTGATACTTGCATATAAGTGGCTAAATACATCTTCCATGTGGTCTTCTGTACTTAATTCACCCATGTTTTCACTTAGATTTTCAGCTTTATTATGTGGCCATTGTTCCAATATTACTCAGTGTAGATGCTGGTAAATGATAGTCTGTACAGCACTTGTTGTTACGCTTGAGGCTATACTTGACTGACAAAATAGCTGTCAGCATTGACAATTCCATCTTGTTTCTTAATTTAGTTTTAACTATATTCATGGAACTAAAAATTCGTTCAATTTCAGCATTAGAATTTGGCAGCATTAATAAATTTATTGCACACTCAGCAATTTCTTTAAATGGATTCATTCCAGATGCATCTTTATATTCTCGTACTTCAGTCCAGAATAGCTCGGTGTTTTCTATATTTGTCCATTTATTTAAGTGGATAGTATTGTGCTGATATTCAGCAGCAGCAACATCTTTTTCTGTTTTCAGCATTATTTCTAAGTGGGAGTAATAAGTTCTTTTATAGGTTTTAGGGTATTGTCAACAGAAAAAGAAGAGATCATTCTTGAAATATTCAAGTTTTCAGGCAACCTTTGCTTAAGCTATTTGAAGAGACCAAGAAGAAACTGTCTTGCTCAACTTCTAAGATTTCGTTCATCATTTTGCATTATTTTCTTTTGTATCATCAACTCTGAAATTTTTCATTCAAATTTGTAACCAAGATTTGGATTGGGATCCAAATAGTCATCAATCTCTGACTCTAGAGGGCCGACTGTGGATGATGGTAGCACTAATATTAGCAATAGAGCAAATCAAACGAGAAAGGTCTTCAAATAATCTCATCTTATCTGCACTGTTAGATTCGAAAATTTTGTTAACTTGCTAAACTTGAACTAGAACAGGATGCAAAAATAAAAGGTACAACAGATTCCTTTCATCTTTGTACATCTCCCACAAAATTTGAGCTTTGTAACATACTCACGACTTCGAAGTGAGTTTTTAATCCCAACCACTGGGTGAGAATTCTGTCTACTGCAGGTGCAATGGAAAGCCAGCTTGTTGAAAAATTGCTTATAATTTTCAGAGGAGCATCATTTTCGTTGATAGGTTGATACAGCTCTTTGTATGCTGCTTGTCTTGAAGAAGAATTTGAAAACCACTTATACGTTTCAGCAACTAAAAATTCTAATTTTCTTGGGAGAGATTCTGCACAAGTGTGAGATATTGCTAGTTGTAATGAATGGCATACACATCTAATTAAAATTTTTTGCTTGTAAGCTTTATTTTTCTCTTTGTCATTTTTGAAGAAGGGTATGCAACTCTACTGCAACGAATTACGATCAGTCTTTGAAAACTTCTCACTCGCTATCGTAACTGCCAACCAGAACGCTGTGCAAAGACTAACTTGTAGCAGTGCTATCAACTTTAAGGTGACAAAATGGTAGGCTGTTTGGGCCACGTGACTGACTGACGTCATCATGCATTTGAAACGTGTACGATGCTTGCACTAAACGTACAATACAATACCTTATCAAATGCAAACATCTGGAAAACTTTGGAAACAATTTCTTTAACAGTAAGTTATAAAAGCAACTAAAAAGAGCTGAAACTAGTTCTGAAGGAGCTAGATTTAGAGCTAGGTGCTAGATTAAACGTTTTGGAGCTAGGGAAGAAAAAAAAGCTAGATCTAGCTCCAATAAAGCTAAATTGGCAACACTGTCATAGTGTTTGATATGAATCACTTTTAGGTGGATTTCATCTATCGTTACATTTCTTTCCTGTCACCTAATTAACCAGAGCTTTTTTTCATACGAAGCAGCCCTTCCCATTAATGTGATATAATTATGTTTATACTCTTTCGGGTATAAACATAATTATATCACATTAATGGGTGAAGGACTAGTGGTCTGGAAACAGGGCCGTCGAGTAGACGACATTCAGACCACATGTAGTCCTAAAAGCATGGAACAGTGTTTAGGTATAGTGGAAGTTACATGTTTACCCTATCTGTGCAGGAGTATTTGGTTGATGTCACAGTTCTGCGATGAAAATTCTGAATGTTCCAGAGGTAGAAGGGTAGCAGTTGGCTTTTTGTGCTTTAGGTCCTATCATCTGCTAATAAGAGTTTCCTTCAACTTGTTCTTTTCACCGGGTTTTAGCTGTTATGTACTTAAGTATAGGTAGGCTGAGTGAAGGGGAAGTTTTTGCTTGCAGCCTCCCTTTTTGGACTGCCTTGGTATACTTTTTAGAAAATCGAATACTGGATCAAGGTAGGTATTTAGATTACAATGAGGGTAAAGGCCCTCATCCAGAAAGGATTATTTTAGTAATGCGGTCAAAATTAGTGATTGGGTTCTAATGCGGAAATGGTACTCAGACTGTGGTATTATTGTAGATGTAAAATGTGATGAGGATGACTGTGCTAAGAAAGGACCTTCCATAGGATGGAAAGATATGATTTGAATCACGAAGATCGTGCAGTATGGAAATTGCAACTGAATCATAACTGTTCGGTTACATGTTCTGAATCACAGCTGAAGGAAATAAAGTAATGAGACCGGTGTATTGCGTCTGTTAATGTGTGCCCGGTTTATATGTTTTGCAGGATGAAAAACCTAAATTTCCGGAGGAAAGAAGAAGAAAAACCGCTCTTCCACCTTTTATACGACTCCTTCAGCTTTTTTAAACGTTCACTGCGTTCTAGATGGAATTCGAGCCCAGGTGTTTCCGAACGAAACGCATCGTTGTAATCGACTTATCTACATTTCAAGAAAAAATGTAATTGCAATTTGTCACTTTTAACTGAAGACTAAATTTATCAGTGAAGTCAACATTAATCCAGAAGCATTACATTATATAACATCTCGCAAATAGGTTTTTGCTGTTGTTTGGAATTACGACAGACGTAACAAAGTCTATAAGGTCAATATATTCTGTCTGATAAAGGCATGTGTTCTTCGGGCCCGGCTGGCGATGTTAGCGAAGCTTTAGAGTAGGTTTATACTGATCGAGTAAACGAACGGATAGGGTTCAAGTCACCTGCAACTATAATCTATTTTATGGTTGCAGGCGAATTTATGGTTAAACGCTTTTAGATCTTGCTAATAATAGAGCAATCACTTACCCTTGCAAATAAGTCAGTAAGTCCCTAAGAGTTCACTCTCAGGCGAAATGTTTTTTCACCTGGATTTTGAGACTCCACAACTTTTCGAATCGTTATTTTTCCACCCATGGGCATTTATATGCAACACTTACATCCAGTTTGTGCTGGGTGAAAATACTGATTGTCGATGAGAGTTTAGATATAAGAACAAGATTTGGGACAGCATTATTATTTTTTTTTTTTCAAACAATGCAGGCGTAATTAAAAAGTATACTTGCCGATTTTTTAAAGTGGTTCGGCCATCTGATTTTTTTCACTGGATCGAATTTCATACAGTATTATATGAGATGTATTAAAAATAAATATACATATTGCAATATTTCGTGTCCATCTGCACGAAATTTGAGGAAAGAACTTAGCAGCGCCCTAAGGTAGGAATGATCAGTTCGTATCTTGGTATTGAAAAAAAAAAAAAAAAAAACCTGTGCTATGCAGAGAATTCAAGGAAGAATATTGCAGTGTTTTTAATGTTTTAATGAATATCTAATTAAAAATGTTACGTGTTATTCAGTTTTGAACTCCTAATGTGGAAAGCCATCTTAAAATGTTTCATCCTAGTAATGATATTCCTTCAAAAGAAGTATAAAAGTATTTATATTTGTATACATAAAGTAAGCAGATTAAATAAAATAAGCAAATTTTGCTTTAGAAACTTTTTTTTTCAACATTGACGACGATCCATAGTTTCCCCAGTGTACTTAACTGCCTTTGATAAAAAGGAAAAAAAATTCCCTTCTTTCTTTTCTTTCATTCAAATGAACTAAACTACCTGTTTTTCCTTGGCATAATTTATAAATCCAAAAAAGGAAAAAAATCCTATGAAAAAAGAGGTCAGGATTGTAGGAAAGACGTTTCAGGCACTCCCAACCAAACCTGTTTATCTATTAAATACTGGCCTGAGGAGACGAGAGTTTGTATTATCATACAAAATATGCTGGTCAAAAATCGTTTCCACTTTTACTGGCTGTTCTTTCAATAGCCGTAACTTGTGCAAAACATACTGATGTCGTGTGATCCTGACAGCCAAAGAAAATATCTGCATGATTTTTCTTGCACTCTGTTGACCTCGACTTGAGAAATGGGCAAGGAGGGGTGTTTCCATATGCCTATTTGTGATTTTATTTCTGACTGGAATGATACTGTACATTCTCATTCAGTTGGTGCTATACAATCAAAGAATCGAGGAAAGAGACTTGTAGAAAATGTCTCTCCTTCAATCTCATTCCATTTTACATTAGTGATAACATAGAAATAATAAGTCATCAAGGTTTTGATAATGTGGAACACGATATAAAAACCATATTAATTCTGACATGACCGTTGTAAATTTAGACATAAAAATTTTGTTTCATGTCACAGTTTCAAAGAAAACAGTAGTGACCTCTTCTTACGAATTTATGTTAAAAACGCCTCCTCGGTAGCTTTAGTTGGGTCAGCTTGTTTGAGAAGTTTGGATGAGTTTTATAATTCCTTTTAAGGGAGAAGTTAATTTCTTGTATTTAAAAGAAACATTAATTGTCTACTAAATTCTGGCAAAATCAGTGGGCAAAACGTGAGCGTTGGAAGCGCAAAAGAGTAGAGGGAAAGTTGGTGTGTGACATAACAAGCATGTGCACGCTCATGTTGGACGTCAGTTTTAGATTCAGGCTAATTGATTTGCTTTTATGTAAATTTTTGAAACATCTTTTATTATTTATCTTTTATTTTTATGGAGAACTCATCCACGAGAAGTTGGTCAATCTATAGTACACTAGTAATGTGGATGGGCAAGAAGGAACTTGTTCATATTTGACTTGAAAGGCTGTGGATTGTATTCCTTGAGAATCACCTACGGTGGGAGACTATTCCAGAGGGTAGCAGTGGAAGGGATGAACGAAGAGGAGGAGGAGAAATTTTCTGTGGGTTTACTGTTGAACTGTAAGAGCGTATTAATTGGCTGCTGCACTCGTTTCGAGAGGTTTTACAGAGTGCTTTCATCAGCAAAACTGTGTACTGGAGTGGATTGTTTATATACATAGGAGTTTGGGTGAAAGAAAAGTGCCTTATGGGACCCCAGCATCAGTTCGATAGTTAGTAGATAAGGAACCATTCACCGTCACTCAAAGTGGGCGCCCATTGAAAGCTAGCAACCCAATTGTAGAAGCCAGGGGGACAGACCAAATAATGGTAATTTTCTTAATAGGCCTTTATGCCAAATTCTTTGGCATCATACACTGGAGTGAAATATGCACAAACCCCGCCTCTGAAGCGAAAAGAATTAAGGAGAGGGTAATTTGGGAAACAGATGAGATGTGTTTGCGGTGGTTGAGATTTAAGTTTCTTTCTGTCAGGAAAAGTAAGTGAGGTTTTGCAGACTGAAGGTAGAAGTGAACATCATTAAGGTTGGAATTGAGACTACGTGTGTTTGTAAAATGGATCTAGAAGGTTCTGTGAAGTTTGCTATTGACCGCATAGGTCCCACACGTTCCTTAAACGGTGTACGAGTTCTCATTTCCACGCAGGTTATTAATAAACTTTTTGATTTTCTCACTAGTGGTCTTCTTTTTTTATAGTTAATTCTCCATGATTCGTCTCCACTTTGATGTTTTCCTTTGAATTCTTGTCGTAGTCCCGGCTTGTTGGTAAGATCTGGCCGGGCTCATATAGTTATCATGGCGGATGATGCCTTCTGACTTATTGTTAATGGACGATGTGAAAGCAGATCTACTCGTCGGTGTATCGCAGTCATTTTTATCAAACACGGAAACTTCGTGTAATCGTGGGACGAAACGGTGACACTTGACAAAGTTACAAAGTTTGACTAGCTTGCAAGTGTCGTCATTTAGCGTTACATCAGTTTCGGAATCGATTGATGAAAAAAGTTTTTCCTCGACCATGATAAGGTGCTGTTCCAAACTGTTCATGCGATTTTTGAGATTTAGAAACTCTTTAACGGAGGGAGGCACAGAGGTAAGAAAAAATGCTGGCTGAAGTTGCTCAGGAGTTACAGGGCTGATTCGTTGATCTTGGCACAGTTCGAATGAATCCGCTGACATCAAAAAATCGCACAGCATGCCCTTTTTCTTTCTTCAGCTTGCAGTTTTCACTGCTTCAAGCAGTCTATCTGTCTGCGTAGCAAAACTCGAAGTGGTGTGTGTGTGTGTGTGTGTGTTGTTGCCAGCTTTGTTTTTTTCTCGCCATTTTTGAATCGCGCTGTTAGCGCTTGCTAAAGTCGATATTAGAATAGTGGAAGTCTTGTGGAAATGATATTAGAAGAGTGGAAGATGCAATACTAATATAATAAATACGCATACTTCTAGCACATAACAAAATTACACATACCTATTCCTCTCCCTCACCTGAAAGCTAGCCATTCTGCTCTTATCATGAAGCTCGAAACATATTTATCTGCAAAAAAAAAAAAAAAAAGTTGCCGATCACTGGTATGTAGTATTTCTTGGATGTTCCAGACATAAATCACTAAATAGCACACTTAAGATTTGACAAACAACGTAAAGAATTAGAAGATTTACTTTGTCAAAGTAAATGGCATAATAAATAATATATTTAAGCCACCCCTAGTACAAAAACACGCTGGAATCAGACTATATAATCTTGTCAAAACCAACTCTACTATACGGAAGCGAAATATGGACCATAAAAAGGAAAGATGAAAAACGAATTCAAACAATAAAAATGAAGTTTCTCAAAAAAAAAAAAAAAAACAGCTGGATATATCAAGTGGGACTATAAAACAAATGAAGAAATTTTACAATCCCTGAACATAAAACCAATTAATTACTACATAAGTCAGTATAAACAAAAATGGATAGAACATTTAAATCGAATGGACAACAGCAGACTACCAAAAATATACAGATATAAAATAAGTGAAAAAAGAAGAATCGGAAGACCAAGAAGCAGATGGCATGAGACCGGACAGGCCACCTGGCCTAAATCCATGTTAGGAAGAAGAAAAAGAAGACGTAAAGAATTAAGACTGTTTGTTTATTCGTATCAATTCAGTTTGAAAGCGGTTTCTGTTGCACAATGGGAAACAAAACTCTTCAGTATCTGTGGCTTGTTACGCTTTTATGAAGGAAATCCAGGGTTGCATCCCCCCCACCCCCCGTATTACTGAATGCAGTTAATACAAGGAACGTTATTGGTAGGTATGTAGTGGTTTGAAGGCGTCATATAATTACCGTTTTTATCTTGCTTATGAGACAATCGTACAAGAGAACATACCATGTCACACACCGGCCACTGAATTAGAAATCTTGATGCACGTGAACGTCACTTACTCAGCGTATATGCAAAAAATACTTGGTCACGTGAATTCCCTTGGATTTTTATCCCGTAAACGATACGTTTTAATTATTTAATGAAAGAAATTTTTGAGCGCCCTAATTAGGGCTATGTAGAATTATTTCAATCTGTGATCAGAGCCGCGTTTGTGTTTCCATCTGTCTTTTTCATCGTAATCTGATGATTCACGAATGAGTTGGTTGCGATGGAGTGATGCCTGAGCAAATTACTTAGCTGCTATCTGGAAGAGAAACGTAGGTATGTCTGGCAGGTTTCCGTCTTGGTGGAGAAAATTTTGGATTATTTGTAATTTTTTAATGTTGCTAGGGGAGGTGTGGCTCCATGCTGGTGTACCGGAAGTTAATGTGGGTCTGACGATTGCTTTGTATATTCTTAGTTTGTTTTCTGGACTGACTTTGCTTCTTCGGTTGAGTAGAGGGTAGAGTTGAGCTATTGCTGAGTTAGCTTTGTTGCAGGCATGAGAAATGTGAGAGTTGAAGATGAGTCGGTAATCTAGTTTGATCCCCAGGTATTTTACTTCTTTTTGCCATGGGATATCAGTATTGAACACTGTGACTGCTCCGTGGTGGTTTGCGTTCTTCCTTGTAAAGAATATGGCCGTGCTCTTATCTGCATTGACGTCTATTCTCCATTTTTGAAACCATTTTTCAAGATTTCTTGCTGCATTTTGTAGTCGTTGTGTGGCTAGGTGTGGCCTGAGTGATCTGGCTAGTATCGCCATGTCATCTGTATAAAAAGCCATGATGGTTGATGGATTGATTGGGACGTCTGAAATGTAAATATTGAAGAGTAGTGGCGATAGAAGGAAGCCTTGCGGGACACTGCTATGATGCTTCTTGCAGAGGATCTGAGGCCACGTAGTTTCACTTGAAATTTTCGGTCTTTTAGATAAGAGTATGATTTGGATGAGGTTTAGTGAGTATTTTGCTGTTATTAGTTTGTGGATGAGGCTTTTGTGCCACACTTTATCGAAGGCTTTCGCCACGTCCAGGAAGATTTCCCCTATATGTTGTTTCCAATTGAATCCGGTAGTTATGTATTCTATAAGTCTGTGAATTTGTTGAGTTGTGCAGTGACCTGTTCGAAAACCAAATTGTTCTTTTGGGATTAGGACTAGATTGTCCGTTTCGTTTTGTAGGCATTTTAGTATTACTTTTTCTGCTATTTTCCCCAGGCCTGACAAGAGGCGGATAGGTCTGTAATTCTGGGGGAACTGAGGTGCTTTCCCCGGCTTGAGGATGAGGATTATATGTACCTGCTTTCAGCGAGTGGGGAAGTAGTCGAGTCTTAGCATTGCGTTGATGATAGCCACTAGATGCATTATTGTTTTGTGAGGGAGTGCCTTTATAATTTTGTTTGAAATCTGATCAGGACCTGGTGCTTTTCTGTTGTTGAGGTTCTTGATGATTTGGTATATTTCCTTTGGCGTAGTATAGCTTGCGTTGTCACGGCTAGTGGGATGATGAAGTGCACGGTGTACTTGCCTGTGGATTTTTTCGATGAAGCGCAAGTCCGCATGAGTGTAGTTTGGTTGAAATTGCAGCTCCAGGGCGTCTGCAAAAGCTTCTGCTTTCTCATCGTCTCGGTAGACTATTCCTCTTTCTCCATGGATTGGGTGTATGTTGGGGGCGGTCGCTGGGAAGGGCTTTAGTCATTTTCCATAATGAGTTGTCTTCGGTGTTTAGGAATCTTAGTTTCCTCTCCCATAGCTGGTTCTTATGGTCTTACCATGAAACTCTATCCTGGGCGATAGAGTTTCATGGTAGCGACGTCTGATCCTGCTTTTGTTGCGGATAAGCTTTAGAATCTCTTCTGGGAGCAGGTTAGCTTGAGCTGGAGCGGTAACGGTGGAGGCTGTTGCAAGGCCAGTTTGGATTGTGCTTTCCAGTTTATTGATCGCTGTGTCTACTTCTTTGGGTGAGGAGATGGTTGGGACAGGGATGTTGTTGCAGAGAGTTGCGTTGAGCTTTTTAAAATTTGTGCAGGACTGGTTGGGGATAATTTCTGTTGTCCCACCTGGGCTTAGTAGAACTGGGTTATGGTCGGAGTTGAGATCATTAACAACCAGCAACTGGAATTGGCACGAGGTGTTCCTGAAGGTGGCTATATCCAGCACATCAGGTTTTCCCAGCAGTCCGTAGTGTGTTGGTTCGGCAGTACCTGCTATGGTGAAGTTTCTTGTCATATCAAACTTGTGTAGGCTCCTCCCATTCTTGTTGGTGTTTCTACTATTCCACGCTGGATGTTTAGCGTTTAGGTCTCCTGCTATTATTGTTAATTCATTTGTGTCGAGGAGCTGGGAGAGATCCGTGGATAGTAGTGGTTTGCTTGGAGAGTTGTAAACAGAATATAGTTTTAGTCAACCTGTATTGTAGGTGTGTATCTCAATTCCAGTTTCTTCCAGGTTTGTGGTCGTTATTTTCTTGATCTCATTGTATCTTTTTTTTTTTTTGATGAAGATAGCTGTGCCAACCCCTCTGGCGTTGAGCCTATCATTCCTGAGTTGTGTGTAGCATCTTAGTTCGGGGTTATCACATGGCCGGAGGTGAGTCTCGTTGATTAAAAGGATGTCCACTCTATAACGCGCAGCAGATTGTTCCAATTCTAGGAGATTATTGTTTAACCCATTAGCATTCCAGAATGCGACCTGTATGGAATTTATTGTGATGGTCGAATTATCCATTAATGATTGAGAATATGACTTGGGTATTTTTAAGAAATCTGTTTGTATCAGCCTGGTTTGGATTTGATTTGCTAAAATCTGTTAGCATTTCTCCTAAAATGGCGGCAAGCATCGCGGCGGAGTTTTGACTGCTTGGTAGTTTCTGCCGATTTGGTGTGTGAGGAAACCATTGAGGCGTGCGATCTGTTACTTGTAGAAGCTCGCAAAGGGTTTTCTGGTGTAGGAGGTGTAGCATGCTTCTCAGCTGATGGGACTCCTGTTTCTCTAGCTTTAGACAGATTAGATGGATGGGATGAGCAACCTTTGTAGTTTGCCGGGTACGGCCCACCGCAATTTGCGCATTTAGCGGGAGTAGTGCATAGTTTAGAACATGTATGAGAGGGACTATTGCCTCCATATTTAACGCATTTATACTCTGCTCTACAAAGCTTCTGCGCATGCCCATATTTCTGGCAGCTGTGGCATTGCCCTGCAAATGTTTTCCTTCTGAGAGGCTCTATCTTAATTACTAGGTTGCAAACAATTTTTAGGTCATATATTTCTCTCTGGTCTTTACTAATTTCTACTAATTAGTAAATCAATGGCATGCGACGTTTGTCTGCACGGTATATGCACGAGACTTTTATAGGTTCTAAGCCTTGTGACTTGAGGTCAGCGGCTATCTCCTCTAATGTTATTGTTTCCACTAGACCTCTAATTACTACCTTTTTAAAGTTTTTCTCGCTTTTTAGCTGGAATGTATGTTATGGAATTTTCAGTTCGTCCATAAATTTAGTAAGTCGACGGTAGTCCGATGCTCCTTCTGGTTGAATGCGGACACCTTCATCTGAATTTTTAGCAGAAGTGAACTTGATTTCGATGTTCTTCATCATCTCCACTACTGTCGACCATTTGTTTTTAGATCTTCGAATCACTGGTGGAATTCTTTCTTTGGGCTGAGCTGCTGTGTTCCCTGAAGCTGCTCTCTCAACGGGCTGTACCGATGTGTCCATCTGTGCTATCCTATCTTTGGGCTGAGCCTCTGCTTCCGGTGTTGTTTCAGGTTTTGTAGCTGGAGACTCCTTCTTACGCTTTTTTCTAATGACCACCTGATAGTCTGTAGAGTCATCTGAGTCCATTAGGGGCTGGCCGATAGCTGGCAACATAATCTCCCTGGTGTTATCTTGAGAAGTGATGGAAAGTGGATCAGGGGGTTGGTAGTCCTCTGATTCGACTTCAGTAATCTGGTGTATCTCTACCCTACCGGGCCATTTGGAGTTAAGGAGGTATCCAACATGTTTGAAAACTGTAAGGATTCCTTAAAGTTTGTTCCCTAAAGTTTAGGTCATCATATGGGGGGTATTCATGATTAAGCCTAATCTGTAGTTTGAAGGGCGTTTCGCATGGAACAGGACCTGCCTTGTCCCTTCCTAGTAGACCGACAGTGGAAATCTCCTTTTTAAAGGCGGAAGACTACTGCTGAGCACTGGGCAAGGAACAGGAGAGGGCCTGAGAAAATTTCAGTGAGATAAAATCTTACCTTGAAGAAATATAACTGAAAGAACGCTGTGTTGAAGATCACTCAAAACACACCTATTCATCCCTTCAAAACTCTGATTCATTTGATCACGTGCGTCACCAAGAGTTCTAAGCAAACTATTTAAGGATGATAGTCCGCATTGCTTGTCTAAGAGGCGTAATTGTGGTCCTAAGAGAGCCTGTCAGAAACCAGATCGCCGTCGTCTGAGAAGGCTTGTGCGGACAAACAGAAATTCCAGCAATTGACCAAAGCATTTAATGAAGACTGTTTCCCACTCATATATTATCTTACCGAAGTATGCTATCGGTATCGAAAAGGATCGGTATTGGCAGTCGTATGCCTATACGGAAACCACTGCACTGATTTCCGCGAAGTTTCTAATTCAGAAGTTTCTAACGTCCAGCTTTTATATATATATATATATATATATATATATATATATATATATATATATATATATAAAAGCTGGACGTTATGAAAAATTTTGGTTTCGTTGCCATAAGCAATTTTGAAGAAATGATACTGATTATTATTCCTTCATAGTCAAAATAACATTTAAAACTAAGTCTCGAAATTGACCAGAGGACTCGTAAGAATATTGTCAAGCTAGTGAAACCTTGATCAAAAGCACTAAAGAAGACGGACAGAGTCCGAAATCTTTTTAGCTGTGCACCACCAAAGCAGCTATGTCTGTATTTTCATGATGAAAACATCAGCGGTTGTATTCTTATAAGCTGTCTGGTCAATGCTATTTCTTGGTATTATCGTAAAGATATCATTTGAAATCCGAGTGACTCAAAGCAAGTATTTTATTATTTAAAAAAATCCACTAACTCCTATCTAACTTTTGGATACGGAAGGGACAGTTCAATATCCACCAATATAATAGCCAATCAGAAAAGTAGCTAGCCCAAGACTTTCACTAATTAAATTATAAACGGCATCCGAAGAAGAAAGGCAGAAGTGCCGCCCATTTCGTGGTCCCTAGCTTTAACACAGTATATTATTTTTTTGAAATAGTGTGGATTCTGCAGTTGATTTTCTTGAGTTTATGGAACGAAAACCCGCTTCCCCATGCCAGAGAATATGCTTCGGAGTGAGCGTTATTCCTGTTGCACTAGTACCACACGAAACACGTCCCAGCGTTTTCGTGCTTATAGATGTCAAAATAGCAACAGTCGAACCAGAAATTCAATGGGTTTTATTGCACATTAACCCAGCCATGCTTAGTGAAAACTTGACATGCCAGTCCCAAACCCGAATAAATGGGGAGAGTTGAGCGCAAGGCTAGCAACCCAGTCTCAGTTTTTGCTATGCAAACTGAAACCTTCCAAAATGTGATACCGGATGAAGAAAATAGAACACGAACTACGACGAACATGATGCACCTCTGTGAAAGCTCTTCTGGGCAAGCAGAGGTGCGGAAGAAAGCAACAGACACCTTACCAAAAGACAAGCTTAGAGTGGGAATGAAAGAAATAACAAATATTAATAAAAACTGGAACCAAATAAAAGCAGAAGCAAAAAACAGAGTCGGGTGGTTGTGGTGGTGGAAGACCTATGCTCACAGGTGGAGTGAAGAGGATTAAGTAAGTTATTGCACATTAATACGAAGTGATTTGTGCAACGAGAATTTGAGTAAATCTGTCACTCCCAAAATCCATCTAATGATAAATGTATTGGGATAGCATCTGATATTATTTTAAGAAAGGCAAGGTCGAGAAATGCAAATCTACAGTACCTTTTCGATAAAAGGACACTATTTGAATGCCTCAATTCCCGAATAGGTAGGTAGTCGAACAGAAAATGGCCAGTTTCTTGTCACCGCGTAGTTCCGACTTTTGCATCCTTAGTTTTTTTTTTTTTTTGTTGGGAAGGAGGAAAGATTACGTAAAGGATGAAGTATACACATTAAAAACTCTTAACACCAAGACTTTATTCGTCGATTTTTTTTACAAGTTCCAGAAACGATGAGAGCATATGTCTGTGAGAAATTGGATCTGGCTTTGTGCTCCGATTACGTTAAGAAAAAATATATCTAGCCATATCCATCATCTTTACCGCCCCCCCCCCAAAAAAACGCATAAACGTGTATAACGTATATACTTGGATGTGTATTTAGCATAACCCATGATTTGTCAGCCTAATCTGATATTGAACGATTTGACTTCGATATCATGATAACATTCCTCTCTCTGAGGTCAAAGACGGGTAAAAGAGCAGCATTGCATTAGGGCCTAAAAACATCTAGGACCTGACTCTTGCGCTCTGCTTAATACCAACATGTAAATTTTGTGTTTGTAAATGCTCATAAAAGAGCAATGTAAATAAGCATTACTTTTTAAATGTTTTAAAATAAAACCTCTTTTTATGAATAGAACTCAGCCAGAAATGCGCTCCCAAGTTCGTGGAATCCTAAATCCGGTATTGCTCTGACGGATTGTCCCACTGGATGAATAATCGTATGTGAAAGAGTTTTATTTAATGGTTCACAACAGTTTCTGTACCAATTAAATTTCTCAGGAATATAAAGTACAAATGAAGAGCAAAGAACACTGATACTCCTAGTAAAATTCGTGTTGTTGTGTTACCGAGCGTGACACTACCAAGAATATGGTAGGTTGCTAACAGCTGCTTGTCGAATTAGTATAATGCGTGGGTATAAAAAGGTGGGATTTAAATATATACATTCATTGATTGTCGTGTATTTATTGAGCATAAAAAAAGTCTCTTTCAAGACTCCTCTGCTTTGTTTGGCGATTTTCCCGAATAACAGCAATGACAGGTGGATCTTATTGTGCCGTTAAAAACTGTAGAGGCATACTGCGTGAAAAGAGAACTGTGTGTGTGTGTGTACACACACACACACAATGAAAATTATTTGTTTCTGACTTTGTTAAAGCTCCCCAGAGAATTTCAATCCAATCAGACTAAATGACGTGCAGTTGTACGCTGAAGGGAGAGCACTTCCTCTTCGGACGGCTCTCCAGATTATTCAACTGATTTCTAATAAATTTAGAAAATATTTGTTTTGGCGTCTTCTTTTGCTGTTAAGCCTAGTTGTTGCTAGTAGTTCCGCTGTTTTTTTAAGATCATCTCGCTATCTTCTCCTCGGTCTTTCTCTGCTTCTCTTTCCCTTGGTATCCAGTTAGACCTTTTTGCTCATCTGTTATCCTGCATTCTTTCCATGTGATTTTACATTATTTCCGTTTTTGAATGCGATCATTTACTGGCTTTATTTCGCAATTTTTTTCTAATTTGTCAATTCTTGATCTTATTTAGCACTGTTACACCTCCAGTTTTTGTTTTCATCTAATTGGTTTCATTAATTTCAGTAATTTCGTAGTTGCTGCATGCGTTTCTTCTACATATATTAATACTGATCTAACTACCCGTATTTGTTTTGTTTTAATGGTTATAGTCTACTGAGAAAGTCAGCCCAATCGGATTAAAATGAGGTGAGGGAAGTGTTGAGTGAGAGTTTCCTCTGCAGACAAACTACAACTCGTATCGTTCAACGATTTTGACTGACTTTGGAATACATCGTTCATGTCCGCTCAGAGTTTCATTCCAATCTGACTAAAACTGAAGAAGGTGGAATTGCCGTGTTGCAGCCAATTTCAGTCGAATTCAGGGTATGGTAGTTCCTTAAGTCGCTTGCTTAAGGAGGACAAAGGGGAAGGGGAATTCCATAGGCACCACTACAAGTCAAAATTGTTCAACCGATCACACCAATTACTCGTTAATTGTTTTATCTATTTCATTTCAGAAATGAGTGATATCCTATAAAAAAAAAAATCTTTTATGTATAAAAAGTGGGCGAATTATCTAGGAAAGGATACGACTGCTTGCACATTGAAAGCTGCTCCTTGGCTGATATTATTTTAAATTTTGACAATGTAAGTTACCGTTGGAAAATTCACCATACATGTAGTAATACCCGTTCAAAATCAATAGGTAATGATAATAATAATAAAAAAATAAATAAATAAAAAAGTAGAGCGCGCGCGCACATACACGCATAGGGAAAAAACAAAACACGAAAACTGTCTTTATCCGGAACTAGTAGCATCTTAAAAGTAAAAGATATGATTTTTAATTTGTGGAAGAAGGGAAACATTGTATGCTATTGCCTATAATATTATTTATGCAGGAACTTGATTTTGAAGGAATATAGTGAAATAAAGTCTGTAACATCAGGTTATACTTTTAGAAAAAAAAAACTAAAAAGATTGCGAGACTACCCTACCGCATGGGACTAAATGTTAACTTTTATCATAATCAATTTTCAAGTTACTATTACAGCACTACATGATTAACTTTACATTTTTATTAATATCCTATCAACAAATTTCCTCCAAATAATCTTTCGAAGTAATTACACTAATCTTTATTTATTATGCGACACCTTCAAGGATTTTAGGTATACATTACCTGTCTTTTTATTTTTAACTTGATGCACATTTTTATTATTATTATTAAATGTTATTGTATTAACTTTGAATATTTTCAAATGGTTAGTTATGAGTCCAGCAGGAATATTTCACTCACTGTAGGAAATTCTGTTTGTATTTTGAATGTCAATATTGTATTAAGTTATGCTTTCTTGTATGAGATTTTTAATATTTAATTTCAATTTCAAAAGTCTTTTGAATTTGAAATTAAAACTCATTCATTTGAAAAACGTATTTTCAAATGAATGAGTACTTGTGCATATGTTTCTACAATGTACTATTTATAAAATTGTAATTAATTAAATATAATTAAATTGTATTTAATATACAATTTAATTATTTTTTTTTAAATTTTATTAAATTTAAAAAAAAATTACTATTAAATTTAATTTAATAGTTACTTCTAGTGTTTGGTAATTATTATTTAACGGCGTTATTTTTCAGTAATATTTTTCAACTTCATTCACTGAAAATACTTTCACAGCCGCTCCTAGTAATCTAGTGTACTGAGCATGCGTCCTTTTATAATGCAATACCCTCCAGAAACTTTTTATCTTCTACAATACCTCAATTATCAATAAGCTAAACTGTCTTTCAAATCAAAAACGAAACGTATTTCTATAATGTTTTAAAAAAATAAGCACTTATTACTTTTGTTTGTTTAAATTTATGTTAAATAGAGTAAAAAAAAAAAGTTAGTCTGTCGCCTAATTTCTTGTTTATTTTCATTTATTTATTTAACCTCTGTCTTCAACCACTTCCTACGCTTATCAGTTATATTTTGCTTGTGCTACGATATTTGTTTTGGCAAGAAAAAATAAAAAGCCATACTTCATGATTCTGCATTCCTTTTTAACGGAGATAAAGCTTCATTTTCGATATATAATCTGCAAACATAAGTGTTAAATCCTTGTTGAAGTCGAAACTTACTGATAAGACTCTTACCATTTATCAGTTGAGTACGTTTTGTTTTGTACCTAAAGAATACTTTTATTCATGTTCAAGTTCCCACTTAAAGTTACGCACAATGTGTGTGTGTGTGTGTGTGAGAGAGAGAGAGAGAGAGAGAGAAATGAAGTGTGGCTTCTTTCACACTAGATATAACTTTACAAACAGGAGGTTAATTCCGAAATCATCTAGCCACATCTGATTTTTTTATCATCCAATTCTTGAAATACCCTCTGGGAAGGATATTATGATAATATTATATGAAAATGTTACATCACCACTAGCTTCCTATCGACAATTTTTTCTCCAAATTAATCTGTTATCTTTAAGAACTCCAATATTATCAGATCTTATATTTCGGTCTTCTAAGGTACTTCTTACTGTATCAGTCCACCTATATATTAATCTTCATTTCGGTCCTTTCCTGCCAACCTGGCAAAGAACTCTTCTTTTGTTAACCTTTCCTCTCCGATTTGTTTAAGTGACCGTACCCACTTAAGATGAACTCTTCTCACACATTCCTGGTTGCTAACAGTGTCAAGGTTTCCTAATATCTTCATTTTTAACATAGTTCTACCATTAATGCCAACTATTTTAATCTGTTAATCTTTCTCAGAACTGTAGTTTCCAGTCGGATTATCTGTTCTTCTTCTACCCCAGCTCTAAGATTCATAAGCTAAAATTGGTTTGAACACTTGTATACAGCTAGTTTAGTATTCTGATAATTTCTCTCTTATTCCATGTAAATTTATTCATTTGATTACTAATTCTGTTGTCTATTTCCATATTTAATATCATCTCCACTAAAAATTGTGTCTAAATAGCTAAAATATTTTACTTGTTCTACAGGTTCTTGTTATGGTAATAAATGCATAGCTTTAGTATAATATACTACATTTTGGTAACTAAAACAATGCTGTTTTCTGTGAAAGAGAATTACAGGTTATTTATTCGCACTGTGCAGGAGGCCTTGGTTAAGTTTATCGCATCCAATGACAACTCAGTTTACCCGACTCTTTTTATGCCTGTTTTCAATGAGTTACGTCCTCCGACTTGGAAATTAAACTATTCGATAAATTTCCATCCGTTACACTAACGACGAGACATTGCGCCCTTCGATTCTCATCCTGAAGAGAGGAATCTTTATGTGGACATCTTTTAAATCGAAGGTGAATTAGCCATTCATATGTAAAACTCGGGTTAGCACACACGCCATTAAGAGACAGAAATACTATCAGTGCGCAGCAAATAGCGTGCAATGTAGGTTTAGGTCGTGAATAGTGGCGTTGCGGATTAAGTAATGTAGGCAGTCGATTGTTTGGTGTGGAGTTTCTTCCCGCGATGAGTCCTTGGAAGCGTCACATAATAAATAAATGAAATACATTTAAAGAGGCCATTTAATGCATGCACACTGATCAGTTTTGGATTGACTTATCAGTACTTGAATCAAAATGATGTCTTAATGACGAATACTTTCACCAAAGAGCAGAAGCAGACACAGTTTAGAATGTACTTGCAACTTACTTTACATTGAATCAATACCATATTATAATATTTGGGGATCATTTGGAGTAATCGTTGCGCAACACCCAATGTTTAATCACACACACTTGCATTGCGCTGGAAATAGCAACAAGATCCTTTTTGAAGGTAATTGTTATCAAATACCTGTACGTGAAGACAAGTCACTATATTAATATTCTTTACCATACTTGGTGTTTGGTCAAGTAACACAATCTAATCTAAAAACAAGTGCTGGCATTTTGTACACTACCAACGTCTGTTTTACCAAAGTTGCTAGATTCATCGATATAAGCAGACATTTAATTTATTTCAATAACTTTTTGACATACTCGAGATTTCATATCTCGTCCAGCTTGATTAATTATATTTGTTACACCACTTAGCGAAAAAACGTATGTGAATATTTTCGATCCATTTAATTTAAAAAGTCAATGCGAATACTCGTATGTCCTATTATGTTTAGCTGTTATTATGGGAAGGTCCAAAAATTTTTAGATCACTATTTCTAATTCATTTAAAGAATTCAACTTTTTTCTGTGTTAAAATCTGGATTCTATATTAATAATTTCAGTCTCTTGGCTCACTTATGCACCCATTACTTCGTAATGGGTGCATAATTTTAGCATTACTATGCCTTTTAGCATCCCAAAACACCGATGCCATGACCTTGTCTTCTTTGGCGCTGAACAACCGGCTTCTGTCCACTGTTTTGACTGCTGTTTGGATTCTGGTGTGTACTGGTGAATCTAAGTCTCACCCATAGTAATAAATCTACGCACAAAAAAATCAATTTTACTCTTTTTAAAACGCTCCATACACTGTTCAGAGATTTTCATGCGAGTGCGTTTTTTGATCTGCGCGGCACCCATCTTGTGCAAAGCTTTTTCATTTGCAATTCTTCATGCAAAATATATCCCTACACGTTTTTTTTGAAATGCCTATAGTCTCAGTATTTTCAGGTACTTTGACTCGCCGGTCATCCAATACCATATGGTGCACTGATCAATGAATTCTGGTGTTGTTACACTTTTTGGACGTCCTTCACGTGGATCATCTTCAAGGTTGGTACGGCTGCGTTTAAACTCGGCAGCCCATTTCTTAATTGTCGAAAACGAAGGAGAAGAGTGCCCGTAGACTTTTATGAACTTCGAATGAATTTCTGTTGGCGTTAAACCTTCTTTTACAACGAATTTTATAACCGCACGATACTCAATTTTATCCATTTCAAAGAATACAGACACTTTGGCTTCCGACAGCTGTGTGTGTGTGTGTGTGTGTACATACACACATATAAACTACTTGATAGAATGACTGGGAATTCGATATAGATGCTTATGACAGATATACCAACTTAGAAAAAAAAATGTTGCCGATAGTCTTGCGATTTATGGCTGACGCCGAGAACTTTTCACACCCACGTAGGTGTGCAAGTTTTTTTTTTTACTAATTAATCAAATCTGTGAAGCAGAAGAAAAGCAATTTTTTTTTATTAATGGTAATTTTAATTTTTATACAACGGAAATATCCAATGTTTTATCTGTTGTAGAATTTGATACCGTCTATAAGATTCTGAATCAGAGGAAAAAGTTTTCATGACAGTTAAACGACGTCATATTCAGAAATTTAAGTTGATCGAATAAGCAGGAGATTCCACTAACAATCAGACCGAGTCCTCAAGAACTGTTGTTAATATTTGTGTCCACCCTTTATCCAATGACGAAATCTCTGTATTATTGAAAGGGTTAAATTATGATATAGCTTCAAAAACCATTTCTATTATGGGCTTTATATATAAGATAGATAAAGACTCTCGTAAAATTTTTTCATATTCTGTAGCGAGTAAAATTGAGGTTTCAATTAGCATATATTTTGTTTTAAACCAGCATCTCCTCACAGTAATCTATCTAAATATGTTCATGGTTTAATCTTCTCTAAAATGTAATAAGAATACAATTATTAGAAAAGCCGATGAAGGTTGCAAATTTGTTCGTGATAAAAACCAACTACTTTAGGAAACTTAGTCTTAAATGAAACATCAAAAAAGAAGGGAAATCACTGCATACTCTAAGGCAATATCTTTTTGATAATTATTGTTTAATTGTGTATTTTTTGAAATATAAATTGTCTAACTTGGAACTCGGTTCATCTCCGCTGTAGTTTTGTAAAAGAAACTTTAGTTTAAATGTGTTATACTGAATTTGAGAAATGAAGGAGGAAAATAATTGATTTTATTCTGTTTTTAAAACTCAATATTTAGTTATCATCCGGCTTTTTAAATGATAATAATAATCGTATCTGTAAATTATAACTTAAAAAAAAAAGCGTGTATGCTGTGAGTGCATCATCGGTGCACGAGTTCAATCGAAGTTAGCCGGATATTGTGAAATGTTAGCAGAACCGCCATGATGAAGCTACGGACTCGATGGAGGTGCCAACATAAAAATTAGAGTAATGAATAGTTATTTATTTTATTTTTTATTTTTAGTATTGCTGTTTATCACATTCCGTATTAACAGTTATTATTCTCACCCTGCAAATGAACACAAATTTTTCTTTTTATGTAAATCTCACCCGCGAAAAATTGTAAATTTACAGTGCTGTGCCTTTTACTAAAGAAGAAAGTTCTCCGTAACACTATTGAAAGAGACGTTCTTCGGTTGGAAAAGACCTTCGTTTGCTTCTTGTCATGATGAGAAAAATCTTTATAGGGGCTCTTTCAAGTGAGGTCGAGTTAAAAGGAGAAAAAAAAAAATATTGCAAATCTGCCGGGGAGCACATGCAATTAACAGACAAAAACACGTTTGCAAGATAGAGTAGCGTTGTGGCAATCTCTCTTGATGAGTCAGGGACTCCGTGAAAGAGGTGTGCCATGTGATGGTAATAACCATACGTTCGTTGGTAGTATGGAAACAAATCTCCACCATGAGTTTGGGTTGTATGTAGAGCTTTAACTTTTAGCCTTTTTCAACAAAAAAAAAAAAAATGCGTTCTCCCTTCCAAAAACAAAATTCTCTTATTACTTAAAAAATTTTTTATTTAGCGATAATTTCTTCAAAAACAATACACTGGTACGTAAAAATAACATTTAATATTGTGATATTCCAAATTCATTAATGTTTTATTTATTTATTCTACTGAATTTTGAATATCGCTATATAAAAATACAGTAAAATAAGTGTTTAATAAAAATGAATGAAATCCGTTTACATTTAATAATTCTATTAATGAATATTCATACCAGAGTTAAGAAGTATATGACGATGTTTCCCTGACCTTACCACTCACTCGTTCCACCCTAGTTTCTGATCTGAACAGAGAAATTCCAACCATCATTTAAGAAATTAGGCCTATTAGGTGAGAATAAAATATCTGATATCTCCGATTTCAACTGCATATCCGCAACATGCCAGTATTTCACTCATTTAAGAAATGAAACAACAAGAATATTGTAGTTTTAAGGCATAGAGGCGATTGTGTATCTTTAATGCTAACTGTAATAGCCTACTTTTTTTTTTAAAATATAGACTATTCATTGCCTATTATATGAAAGCTTGAATGTCATGACACTTTAGCTGCTGCGCTTATTGTTTTAACTACGTGGATGCCTCTATCTGAACTCCGCCCAAAAGGTATCCAAGTGAAGAAAAGCATCGTGGTTAGCTTTAGTCAATGTGGGAATAAAATGTCCTTTCTACTTTCTCAAAGCAGAGTTTCATTCGCCTTCATTAGTTCACTCCATTCGACGACTCTCCATTTACAGCAATGGAGTTTAACAACACAAGAAGTTTTGTTTGCTAACAAAACACGTTCAATAAACGCGTTTTGTTAGCAAACCTTTTAGTATGTGTGGAGTTTTTATTTGTTATGAGTGTATGCGGAATACCAACGGACGGAGGAGGAAAAAAAGGAGTATTATAATAGCGTCCTTCCTTCGTCATTGACTTCCCCAACACAAATAGCGGTTACGCAAACAGTATCCTACTACTTTGATGGAAATCATGTTCAAGTCGAAGGATGTAATTATATCGCAAGGTAAGTTAAAGCGTATATACCTATTGGCAACTTTTCAAACCTTATAAAAATAACAAAGTATGGGGGGGGGGGAAGAGGTACAGACAATAGTTATTTAAGTCCCTCTAGAAAAAAACATGCGGGCGCCGAATTTGAACAAGTTTGCTTGGAAGGAAGAGAGAAATAACATACATACTATGATATCATTATTAGTGTATTCGGATCTCGAAGTTAGTGTAAATTTCTGGAAAGACGTCCTTAAGGATCACTCTGGCAAATAGTGTTCGTTTTAATATTCTCATTGAATCGCTCTCCGTAAAAGCTACTCAAGTTGGACTATCGAATAGTAAAGAAATAACGTCAAAATGGCATAGTTGAATATTTTCTGGCGGTTTTTTTTTTTTTTTTTTCCCGGTTTCTGTGAAGTAGGTGTGCATGTGTGAATTTAGCATTTTATTTTTAATTTTATTTATTTTTTCCATAATAGATGCGTTCCGAATTTTGAGTTAATCTTCATATTATCTACGGAAGCCTCTATAAATGGAAGGGAAGTGCTTTCGCTTAGTCCAGCGTTTCCCGAATGGTGAGTCACGACCCAGCATCGGGTCATGAAAGTTAAATGCCGGGTCGCCTAAAAAACTCTCGAAAACCTGGATGTTTCGTTTTTGGATTTTGTTTTTTTCACGAAACTCTAAAATACAAGTAAATAGCGCTTAATATGGACTAATGAATAAATAATTTAATTAACAGAGACGAAAAACGCTCCATCCGCATCGCCATTTCACAGTCTCTGCTTGCTCAGTTTGAGTTAAGCATCGAGAGAGAGAGAGAGAGCGTTTTTTTTTTTTTTTTTTTTTTTTTTTTTTTTTTTTTTTTTTTATATATAACTTGTTACGTGTACCTTACCCGGTGGGTTAGGTACACGTAACCTAACAATTATAATAATTACGGCTGAATAATCGTAATTATTATAATTGTTTCTAAATAATTTATTTCATTCTTTCTTCATCTCTCTTGCCATTACCCATTTAACAATGGATAAATGGGTAATAAAAGAACAATGTGCCGGTTACAAACTCTTCGATTAGCACCAATGAATAATCGAGTGACGTGCAGCCGGGCACGAGTTCTGAGAACAGCACTAACAAACGGCCGCACGATGTGTTGTCTACTACTCTTACAAAAAAGATGTACTGGACCCGACAATATTCTGAGGATTACATACTATTTGGTTTCATCAAGGGTGCTGATGACAAACCATTGTGTTATTTGTTGTGCGGCACTTTCAAACGAGATCTTCAAAGTTGAAGCGACATTTGGAATTGAACCATCCGAACTACAGTAATAAGCCAATAGATTTCTTTATAAATAAAAAGAGAGAACTAATAGCTACCAAGAAGACTGTCTTCGAATTTTTCTCAGGGAGTTCAGTCTGAAAAACTTGTAATGGCTTCTTATGAAATATCAAAATTAATTACTAAAACTGGTTATTCACACACAGTTGCCGAGAAATTAATAGTTCCAGCAATGAGAATGTTAGCATCTCGAATATGTGATAAAAAAACAGGAGAGCCAAGTAAATATGCTGACGCTATCAAATAACACAGTGAAGCGTAGAGATCATGGAGATGGCAGATAATATCGAAGAAACTGTCGTAGGTCACTTAAAAGAGTGCAATATTTTTCCTTGCAAGTCGATGAAAGTACAGACATATCGGACAATGCCAATTTAATGTGTTTTGTGAGATACAATTGTGACAATATAACTCGCACAGAATTTCTTTTTTGTAAACCTCTGACAACAAGAACAACAGCTGAAGAAATTTTTAATTTGATTGCAAATTACATCAATGAAAAGGGCATTGAATGGAAGAAATGTGTGGTAGGTGCACGTACTGGACTTTTTCCGAAGAACAAAGCCGTAGCACCAGACTGTGTATGGGTGCATTGTAGCATTCACAGAGAAGCATTGGCCGTCAAAAGAATGGCATTTCTTTTAAATGCAACTGCGCAAGAGTGTGTACGATTTATAAACTTTATAAAATCTCGTCCATTGAATTCAAGAATATTCTCTGCGTTGTGCAGAGAAATGGGGAGTGAACATGAACATCTTCTTTTACACTGAGAGGTGTGATGGCTGTCAAGAGGGAATGTTTTAAGAAGACTTATTGAAATGAAGGATGAAGTTTTAATGTTCTTAGACCAACATCCCCCAACGGCTAGGGATGTAATATTTGAATTCAAAGACAGTTTTAATTATCTCAATCGGTTGATCAAGATTGCCTACCTTTGTGACATTTTTGATTTTTTGAATAATTTAAATCTGACATTACAAGGTAGCAATGTAACTGTATTTAAAGTGCAAGAGAAGGTGGAAGCTGCAACAACAAAACTCAATTTGTAGTCCTGTCGTGTGGAAGCAGGGAATTACAAATATTTTACAAAGCTAACAGAATTACAAAAAGAGTATCATTATGAGTTCCATGCCGGATGAGATTTCAGCTGTTATCAAGGAACATATACTAGGACTGCAGGCAAGTCTGAAGGAATATTTCCCCTCAGTCAACTGAACCCTTTTACAGTGAACGCAGAATCTGAGACAGAATTGCCGGATTCAGATATTGAATCTATAATTGAACTGTAGTGTGATACGGCACTCAAAGACATCTTCAACACAATACCACTGATGGATATTTTTTTAGAAAAACCAGTGTTAAGAAGCTTGTTTCACTCTTATAGGTTGTGACAAAAGGCATTAGAAATTTTATCCCTTTTTCTGCTAAAACTGAGTACTCCTGACGGTAAGATAGCCAAAAATCTATCAGTGGTATTGTGTTGAAGATGTCTTTGAGTGCCGAAGTTGCAGCACCCCCATCGAAAGTTGCAGCACCCCCATGATTTCAAGCCACGAACCGCCACTGGTTGATATATACAGATATTGCCACATCGGTGTGGACAGTTGCATGTTGTGCACGTTTTTATAAGTGTGATCCACATATTTTATGGTGGTGGAAGAATGACAGAACACTGCACCCTTCGATTGGAAAAGACTTGAGTTTGATTATCGTTATAACGGGTGGAGATATATGGGCTTTTCCATTTGAAGGAGTTAGCTGATGTCATCATGCGTGGATAATAGGTTTTTTCCCCTCTCTCAGACACCTACCGGTGCGTAGGTTTTCATCTTGCACACGAGATAATCGTCCAGAGAACACACGCAATTAATCTTCACATACTATTAGTGGGAGGTAGATTGTGTGTAAATGGTGGGTGGCAGAACATATAGATTGCGGATTAACTTGCAGTACACTACACAGTGCATTGTGTAGTGTAGTGCCCTCCCACAATGACTCTCCCTGGACTCCTTAGGTGTCTCATGTATTAATAATATATTGAACTCAAACGCAAAATGCTTGGAAGTAGTGCTAAGCATATGTTGACTTCAATAAAAAAAAAAATCGTCTTTGTACGAGTAGAATAGTGGATCATGTTAATCATGCTAGTCCTATAATTGTATGCATAATCAATACATAACATAAAAACTGAAATGAAGCTTCTAATTAAACCGAAGAATATTAATACTGTCAATATGGACGGAAGATTTCTTCTCCTAACAATTTCAATTTGTACTACCGTATTTTGCTATAAAATAATAAAACCAAAATTCAGATCACGACTTTTCTTTTTCTTTCTTTCTTTCTTCCTTTTTTTTTTTTTTTTTTTTTAAATCCTTGGACAAAAAGAAAACACAAATGTGGTAAAGAATTAAAAATAAATACCGAAAGAAATGGATTGAGCATATTTTAAGAATGGACAGTTCAAGACCACCCAAAGAGATTGTTCGTTACCACCCAGTGGGAGGACAAAGAAGCGGGAACAACTACGGAAAAGATGGAAGGAGATCGGAACAGGTCACTGGGCCTAAATCCCTGAAAGGATGATTTAAAAAAAAGTGTTTACATTTAGCAATCCGACCATTTGACAATCAGAGAAAAGAATAATTAAAGAGCATCGAGTGTCTTTCTTTCATTTATTTTTTCCAATGCTCTGTTTCCATACTGGGTTCAAGCTTTTTTCTTTTTTTTTTTTTAATCTAGGAATTGTTCTGTAGAGGGAATTTATTTTAAATCGGCTTCAAAATAATTCTCTCTTAACGAATATCGTACATACAGTATGTTAACCAGTTCTTTTGTCAGAAAGAAAGAAAGAACTCCAATCAGATAAATCGCTACCCAACAACAAGTTTCGCTAAATGTATTCCCGCACAACACATGATACTAACATCAGCACTGATTACGGACGCCCCACGTGGCCTTCATTGCATAAGACTTTTGCGATAATTGAGCTTTTTGTTTTCATCTTGTATGTCTGCGGGATGGTGCATACAGCAGCAGCCTAATTGCTAATAAAGCAGCGTGAAACTTTGTTTGCATGACTAGCTCACCGTAGTTATTTTATGGGAATACCGCTAGTATACTGCGCGCGCGCACACACTTTCGTACCTATTCCCAGTGGCACGAAGCGGTTAATTTGCACAAAAAATTGCAAGCTACAAACATGACTGGAAAAATAAGAAGAGAATTATATTATTGGAAATTATTGCTGATTCTTCTTGGAACCTAAGAATTTATGGCTTTTCCCGATTCAGAACCAGAGTAGAATCCCCAATTCCAGCCTCTGAAATATCAAGAAAATCATGTAACTGGTTTTCTGGATTTTGATTCAATTGTCCACTAGGACAATTAAATTATTTACTATTCATTATTCTGGTATTGCTTCATGATACAAACCGAAGAATAGTTACTTAATTTTTTTTTTCTTTTCTTTCGAATATTTCACTGAAAACAACATAGTTGGACAAATTTTCATAGACGTTATGAACAGTAACCATGTTCGAGCATAATTCACTACCATTATTACGAAAATATTTCTTAGAAACTCGGAGATAGAATCACAGGGCTGTTTCCGGCAGCTATGCAAATATCAGTAGATGAGCATAATTTCGTGGGATTCCCTCGTGCTGGAAAAAAATGTATCGTTTTAGTTTATGGAATATCATCATTTTGTAGCGTGTTAAAACTAAGTTTGTTTCTGTGGGGAAAACACCATCAAGGAATCCAAAGTCAAAGTACACGATACATAGTTGAGAAATTCATTCCCCAGCTGGTCTGCGTACTTACCAAAACAGACGAACTCATTAGAGAAAACAACGTGGTTGAAAAATGCATTAAATCAATGTCCCCAATAATAGTATTTCGAGCGATAACGAGTTTACTTGAGGCTTGTCATTTGCTTCCAACTTTTGCATCAGCAGAATTTTATTAGAATTAAGCTGCGATCTTTAGTGCTCATCATCGTGAAATGTAGACGAGGAATAATGCACAGTTGTCTCGGTGAATAAATTTACAGGGTTGCGATGAAGAGCTTCCCATGTTGCAATGATACTAAGGTGACAAACCGACCAGAATACACCAATTTAACAGAGATCGCACTGATCTCATAGCTTTGCTGCTTTATCCATAATTCCAGACAACTCAATTCATATTATTCGAAGTCGATATGCATCTACTGTCCGATACAATCCTATATTTCTACCTGAATATCCTCTCTGTAGTTAAAATCACCAAGAAATTATATTCTTGTGTCTGGACTACAATAATAAATAAATAAAATAGAAAAAAAAATCCCTAACCCACGCACGTTACGAACGTGTACTGTAGGCTTACCAGGAAATAACCTTTCGTGGGAGCTACATATATAATTTCTTGGCAAATTTAATTTGCAACCAATACGGTTGGGCTTGTGAAAAATGTATTATTTTGTTACTGGTAGTAATTCTGCTGGACATACTGCATAATTTTAAGAAAAGGGGAAAAATTCGTAATCACGACCAAGGAACTATAGAGGTGACAAAGTTCCTTGGTCATCCCTAGAGCTAAAGGAGGGAGGACGCTGTTATGAGACATAGGCCATTCTATTTTTTCAAAGACGTTTTTAGCTTAGAAATAAGTGAAAAAAATCGGTTATAAATTATTAATAAACTAGTATTTTTTATCAAAGAATTATTTTAATAAAATACTTAATATTGACTTATGAAAATGACAAAATTAAATTATTTAATTACTGTTTTACCCATCTATATGTCTTGACCATAACATACAATTTCGCGGTGTTCCTGGCCATTAAATAAAAAAAATAGTTAAAGTGCTGCATAAATATATTGTCTTGAAAATTTAAAACAAAAAGATAATAAAAATGCTAAATGTCATACTCCAGCACTATAAAAAAAAAGCTAAAAAAACTTTGGAACATTTGAAACTCCTGAACTGTCAGTCGAGTGAGATGTAGTGCAGGAATGTCCACTGCAGTTTAACGGGAGAAACTGGTGAGTCTGTCTCAGAAAGCATGGGAATAACGCTAAATGGATAAAGTTGCATTATATAAAATGCGCGCATATGTAGTAGAGGAACTTCGGGCTACAAGGAATACCATTTTATAAAATGGTATCCCATAAAATAACAAGTAAAATGGTGTAAAATGACAGGCTAAATTATGAAGAAACTTAAATACAGAATAAATCTAGAAATATATGGAATGTGGTCTACAAATATATGGAAAAATACACAGTTCTCCAAAGAACTGAAAGTATATATAGTCCACTGGCGCCCCATCACAGTTCTTTATTGTGCAGAGATTTGGTCAAACAGAAGGAAGAACAAAGATTGGCTTTGTAAACAAATGTTGAGGAAAATGAAGTTACATGGACTGAACTAAAAACCACTCAGGAGATCAGAGAAGAATTACAGTACCATATTTCAATAATAACCAGAATCGCAGAAAAACAATTATAATGGCAAACATGCGCACAGAATACTTACTGAAAGATTTCCTCGAAGACCAAGAAGGAAATGAATAGAAACATCAAGAGAATAAGTGGTCTAAACTGTTACAGAAATTTAAATAACTTGACTGCAAAGCTGAAGTTCATGGTAGCTTCAAACTACCTTAGATGAGGATGATAATGATGATATACTGTAATTAAATTATCATCAATATAATCGAATAAAATTAAACCTGTTTTTATGAGCATTGCACAAGGTTCCATCTTTACTGATGAGATTCCGAGAAGATCATACAGCAAAAAAGTATGGTTTTTTTATAATTTCTATAGGCCAGTTATTCATTCCACGTAATAATTCATTGGTGTCATTATGGTTTTTAGTGGTAGGATCTCTACTGAGAACTTCATATACAGACCTGTCAGATAATAGATTTTTAATTAAAAATCTATTATCTGACAGGTCTGTATATGAAGTTCTCAGTAGAGATCCTACCACTAAAAACCATAATGACACCAAAAAGTATGGTGTTATTTTTTCGTATTTTCATATCCATCCGCTTTATTTTGTCATTATATACATTCTTGTCTGTCATCGAAAAAGACCAAGAAAGCATTATGCAGTTTATGAATGATTCCGACACTAATACTCTGACATTTTTGTACTTCTGAGGTGGGGGTGTTTCTCAAAAGTGCAAAA
Source organism: Typopeltis vanoorti (assembly GCF_054136105.1). NCBI lineage: Eukaryota > Metazoa > Arthropoda > Arachnida > Uropygi > Thelyphonidae > Typopeltis > Typopeltis vanoorti. The sequence continues at coordinate 40,036,422 of NC_143553.1, forward strand.
CGAATAACGCAATGATACGACATAAACTGCATACAGCAAAGCGTTTTTTACGCGAAACATTTTTAGATTCGGTAGGTGACACGTATTAAGTTTGAATACCTACTGTAAAGTAGCACAACTTGCAATGTCTGGGGGAGATGATAGCGTGAAGAAAAAAATTCCGAAAAAAAATGACAAATTTCCTCCCAACCCGGTAAAAGTATATGTGCACATAAGTTTCGCTTGATTCATATCGAACAAAATTCCATATTCCTAATTCATTTAAAAATTAGGGTTAGATTTTCATTCGTTACTTTCTTGCTTCTATGCGCTTCCGTCTGCTCGCCAAGTTCACTGTTAATGAAAAACTGAAAATAATTAAACAAGTAGATGAGATGGGAAATTTTGCTTTGTTAGTAGGAAGTACCGTCATCGAAAGTTGCATGCGAAACTAGGAAGAACGACAGAATTGATTCTGCAACAAACTGTAGAAAAGAGATTTCAGCTGCAGTTAACGAAGACCATCACTTTCGGATTTAAGTAGTCTGACTGTATGCCCTGTGTGTATAAAAAGAAAATCATGTCAATGAATGTATTTATGATAATATAAATCGTAGTAATATCAGAATTGCATGCACTGTTGCTTTCATGTATATGTTACCGCTAAAGTGCAGAAATCAGTTATTCTGCAGATTAACTACGGTGATCCGTTAATGTGCGGAAAATTGTTTCTTTTCTCAAATTACCTAGGTAATCTGCAAATTACCTACTAGGCACTCGTTAAAGTGAAAATAAGATCTTTGCTGGAACAACAGCAACGTTTCTGTATGTTTAAATTAAGATAATGTTATTTATTTTTTGATATCTAAAGAATCAAGTTAATACAATCAACAAATTAGTTGATAGAATCAATCAATTAATATAATACAAGGAATCAAACGGTTTAAAATATTATTACAATTAAGAAAAAAAAACATATGATAAAATTATGTTCACTTATTAAAATACCAAACTAAAAGTGGAGGGAGAGGGGGGAAGGAGTAGGGAAAGGAAATGAGAGAAACAAACTTTTGAACTTTAACGATACGGAAGCCGTTAACTCTCGATTCCGCACGTTAACGGAGCAAATTAGTTAATCTGCAGATTAGCTAGGTAATGTGCACATTAACGGTTTTCGCACTTTAGCGGTAACATATACATTCATATACTCTAATAAAAATCACGTTTTATTTAAAAAAAAAAACAAAACTTGGAAAGTGGAAGAACATATTACAATAAGCGATACTGATCACAAAACTCCTCTACATTTTGGCCTCCCGGACCGGAAGAGATATTTAGAGTAGCTAATTCCATGAAAAATCGTCAGCCGATAAAAAAAAAAAAAAATCAGGAAGAAAAGTTATCACATTTCTGATATTGCAAATTCTGCTCCGCACCTCTCACAGATAAATTAATTTCTTGATATGAAATGTGCTTAAATGGTTATCAGAAGAAAATTTTTGTTCTATAACGAGGAAAAAAAAAGAAGAAAGAATGTGTTAGGTAATTGCCTAAATAACACGACAAAAGCTGAACGGCCATTTATGAAGCGAGTGACATCTGGATTTTGTTTCGAGTTTGCTCGGATGCTACTTATTTTACAAAACTTTCCGACGTACGTCTCGTAAAAGTTTTATTCAAGTATCCTTCCCCCTTTCTGTGAAGTTCGGATTATGTAAAATCAATTAAGTAAAAGACAATATTCTTTCTTTCCACCACATACTTGTGATATATCATCTTATTACGTTGATTCTGTGGTGTCAGTTACCTCAAGTAAGACGAGATTTAATATTCTTTCCTTTTTTTATGTTAAAAAAATTCTCCATGTGATCCACGGTTAGTTCATAGAGGTTTTTTTTGGTAGTCTGAGCAGTGAACCATTCAGTGTGGTTTTTAAATTTATTTCAGAAAAAATGAGAGCATGCGATCCACATCTAGAATCGGAGTGTAGTTTAGGTGATGAAATTTGAACTCATTTATCATATCTGTAAGAATTACTTGAATGAAAATTTAAATAATTTTAGTTGTTTTATTAAATAAGGCTAGAAACGTTAAATATAAAATGATTTAAAGAAAAAGTAATAAGACTAATAATTTACAAAACATTCTGATAATTGTTTACAAAACAATTTTCAGGTAATTCTAAAAATGTCACTTTGTATTGTACTCCAAACAAAATCTTTGTTTTAAGTTTTATTGTTTTTGTTTCTCGTGGATTACACTGAGATATTAATGACATACAGTAAGTGTATTACTAAACAGAGAAGGCACTAGTTCCATAAAAACTCTGTATAAAGTCAGCTAACTTACTATTGGTTGAAAAAGGCTAAGTTACTGTCGGTTACTGTTCAAACGCAGGTGTTTCCAAGCTAAAGGCACATGTTATTCTTCCAACTACATTTAGAAGTAGTTCTCTTTGGCTGATACAATATTCACGTGTTATTGTAACATTAGATTCGCTTTTCGCCTTGATCTTCAAAAGCCATTATATGTATATATACTAGGGGCTCAGACGCCTAGCGCCAACCCACCGTGTTCCGGACTGGTAGGCCGGTTCTTCTTGAATTCCGATGACTCGAATTTTGAAGACTTGACTCAGGTAGCCCCTGAGTTTCAAAACGTTTCAAATAACTTGACAAAAACGTTACAGCTTACATTCGTTTCAAGCCGACGTCACATCGAAATTGGAAACGGATGTGACGTCGGCTTGAAACGGATGTAGGCTGTACGTTTTTTTGTAACGTTTTTGTTAAGTTATTTGAAACCTTTTAAAACTCAGGGACTATCCTGAGTGTCGAGTCTTCAAAATTCGAATCATCGGAATTCAAGGAGAACCGGCCTACCAGTCCGGAACACGGGGGGGGGGTGCCGTAGGCGCCAGGGGGGGTGGAGGATCCCCCTTTTGAAGACTCGACACTCAGGAGCTACCCTGAGTGTCGAGTCTTCAAAATTCGAGTCATCGGAATTCAAGGAGAACACAGGCCTACCAGTCCGGAATACGGGGGATTGGGCGCCGTAAGCGTCAGGGGGAGGGGCCCCTTAGTGTGTGTGTGTGTGTGTGTGTGTGTATGTATGTATATATATATACTTAAGAGCCCCCAGTTTCCCTACAGATCATCGCGTGGAACGCAAACGGACTAAGAAACAAGATTCTGGAACTCCAAGAATTCGCAGTGAGATACAACCCAGATATCATCCTAATAAATGAATCTCACTTAAGACCAGCAGACAATCCCAAACTTCGAGGATACCTCCTCCACAGAAACGACAGAATAAACTACAGAGGAGGTGGCACCGCCATTTTCATAAAAAGCCATTGATCACCACTCTGTAACCAGCCCCTCAACCAGAAATCTAGAGCTCAGAGGAATAGTAGTACCCACAACCTCAGCTGGGAAACTAACACTTTATGCAGCTTACAATCCTCCATCAAGGAATCTACTACATTCAGATCTGGATGCCGTCCTGGGCAATAAAGAGCAAGTCATCATTGGCGGTGACCTAAATGCGAAACACCCTGCATGGAACAGCAAAACCACCAACAGAAACGGCTACACCCTCTTGAGCTATTCCAGTTCAAACTAGGTAGTGGTGGCAGGCCCCACAGAACCAACGCATCATAGTACGTATGGCACAGCCGACATACTTGACATTGCTATCCTACAAAATATTAAGCTACAGTATAGCCTAGACTCTTTAAACGAGCTGACATCCGATCACAACCCAATCCTGCTCCAGCTGGGAAAGCAAGAACAACTGCTGCCCCCCCCCCCCCCACACTGAAAAAAAACTACCAGAAGTACTATCGGAACACATTGGACCTGTCCCTCACATCAACTCCATAAAAGAAATTGAAAATGCTGTCAAAAGCCTGACCCAGCAAATCAACACAGCCATAAAGGTTGTCACCTCTACTAAAACCACTCTTAAGCCTAACCGACTACCCGAAGACATCATGGATTTAATTAGGGACAAAAACAAAGCAAGGAAAAGGTACCATAACACCCGTGTACCTAAAGACAAAAAGATCCTCAACAAACTGAACAATGAAGTTATAGAAGCACTTAAAGCTCACAGGAACGAAACATGGGAAGCCAAACTAGCCTCTATATCACTCGGCGAACACCTCCATCTGGAACATATTAAGAGCCTCAGAAACAAAAACAAATCTCTTCCCCCACTCAAGTCAGACAGGGGCCTAGTACACACGGATGCAGAAAAAGCTGAAGAGATAGCAAAGAACCTAAAAAAAAAAAAAAAAACAGTGTACCTGCATACGACAACTTGGACGTCAAGCATGTCTATAAAATCCACCTCCATGTCAGACATGCACTAAAACTCACCGACACCTGCAACAACAACAAGCCTGCAAACACCTCACCAGCAGAAATCTATGAAGTTCTAAAGAAGCTAAAGAATAAAAAAAAGCCCCTGGCCCAGATGGCATAACAAATAGAATAATTAAACTGCTTCCCCGAAGAACTGTCGTACATCTCACCACCATAATCAACGCCATGTTCAGATTTAACTATTTCCCTACCTATTGGAAAGTCGCAGTGTGGTCCCAGTGCATAAACCAGGTAAAGATCCACACCTGCCTGAAAGCTATCGACCCATCAGCCTAATCTCGAACTTAGGCAAAATTGCCGAAAAAATCATCCTCTCCAAACTCCAAGCCTCAGTAAACGAGTTAAATATCCTTCCAAAGGAACAATTTGGCTTTCGACAACAACAAATTCATAGGATAATTGAGTACATCACCACCGGCTACAATTGGCACCAGCACACTGGAGCAGTTTTCCTCGACATAGCAGAAGCTTTTGATAAGATGGCACTTCGGATTACTACACAAACTCATATCAGCAAGTATACCATCAAGAATCGTCCACCTAATTAAATCTTACCTCCAGGACAGACACATACAAGTCAAAATAAACGGAACAGTTTCAAGTCAGCGACGGATCTCAGCGGGAATTTCCCAAGGTACTGGCACTGATCTTATTCTTGATATATATGGCAGACATCCCATACAACCCAATGTCATCCATCTTAGCACTCTATGCGGATGACACAGCAGTATTTGCCAGATCTCCACAACCAAATCTCGTCACTAAAAAACTTCAAGAAAACCTACTAAAACTAGAACAGTGGTTCTCCAAATGGAGATTACAAGTGAATCCCCAAAATAGTATAGCGATACTTTTCACCAGACGATTGGCAACTTCCAAGGGGGGGGGGCTAGATCTGTTCAATACCAAAATCCCCTGGCAAACAGAAACAAAATATCTTGGGGTAATTCTAGACAAAAGATTAACGTTCAACCCATACATCAAAGCCTTATGCCCGAAAGCATCTAAAACCATCGCACAACTTTACCCTTTAATAAATAGAAAAAGCAAGCTAAATACCAGAACCAAAGTACTCCTATATCTGCTGACGATCCGCCCCATAGTGACATATGCATCTCCAGCCTAGAGCCACACATCCAACATCCTCAGTCTAAAGAGAGCGCAAAATCAGTGTTTGCGCATGATCCTGGATGCACCATGGTTTGTGAGAAATGTTCAACTTGTAGAGATACAAATACCCCTTACATCTACTTCTTTCTACAAACTACAGCAGAAAAATTCTTCTCAAAGATCTCTACACACTCCAACGATCTAGTTCAACAGGCAGCAAACTATGACGAAACTGACCTCTTCAAATACAAAAGCCATCCTAAATAGCAACAACGATTAATCTCCGTTCCCCCCCCCCCCCCACACACACACACAGGGCGAGCTCACAGCTCATAAATCTTTCCTCTTCAATTCGTCCCTATCAGACAACGGGGGATAAAAAAAGCATCTTGCGCTTCGCCCTTCTGGCCAGTGATGTTATGGGTGGTACTATATCACTTCAGATAACTCTTCAAATGACCTTATATGATTAATAGATTTTGTACTTTATGTAATGTTCTGTACAGATTCTTCTGTGTATGAATTTCAATACGCACTGTATCCATATACACTACATCAACTGGACTGTCCGCAATACTGCTTAGGACAAAAGTCGTCGTCGATACAACTTCATTATCAACCTATTGAAGCAGGATTAATTGTCCAAGGAGTCGTCGGTTGATAGTCTTTTATCCAATTATCCAAGTATTTGCCAGATCTCCACAACCAAATCTCGTCACTAAAAAACTTCAAGAAAACCTACTAAAACTAGAACAGTGGTTCTCCAAATGGAGATTACAAGTGAATCCCCAAAGTATTTGCCAGATCTCCACAACCAAATCTCGTCACTAAAAAACTTCAAGAAAACCTACTAAAACTAGAACAGTGGTTCTCCAAATGGAGATTACAAGTGAATCCCCAAAATAGTATAGCGATACTTTTCACCAGACGATTGGCAACTTCCAAGGGGGGGGGGGGCCTAGATCTGTTCAATACCAAAATCCCCTGGCAAACAGAAACAAAATATCTTGGGGTAATTCTAGACAAAAGATTAACGTTCAACCCATACATCAAAGCCTTATGCCCGAAAGCATCTAAAACCATCGCACAACTTTACCCTTTAATAAATAGAAAAAGCAAGCTAAATACCAGAACCAAAGTACTCCTATATCTGCTGACGATCCGCCCCATAGTGACATATGCATCTCCAGCCTAGAGCCACACATCCAACATCCTCAGTCTAAAGAGAGCGCAAAATCAGTGTTTGCGCATGATCCTGGATGCACCATGGTTTGTGAGAAATGTTCAACTTGTAGAGATACAAATACCCCTTACATCTACTTCTTTCTACAAACTACAGCAGAAAAATTCTTCTCAAAGATCTCTACACACTCCAACGATCTAGTTCAACAGGCAGCAAACTATGACGAAACTGACCTCTTCAAATACAAAAGCCATCCTAAATAGCAACAACGATTAATCTCCGTTCCCCCCCCCCCCACACACACACAGGGCGAGCTCACAGCTCATAAATCTTTCCTCTTCAATTCGTCCCTATCAGACAACGGGGGATAAAAAAAGCATCTTGCGCTTCGCCCTTCTGGCCAGTGATGTTATGGGTGGTACTATATCACTTCAGATAACTCTTCAAATGACCTTATATGATTAATAGATTTTGTACTTTATGTAATGTTCTGTACAGATTCTTCTGTGTATGAATTTCAATACGCACTGTATCCATATACACTACATCAACTGGACTGTCCGCAATACTGCTTAGGACAAAAGTCGTCGTCGATACAACTTCATTATCAACCTATTGAAGCAGGATTAATTGTCCAAGGAGTCGTCGGTTGATAGTCTTTTATCCACATTAGTTACCTTAATTTGCAGCAGCAGCGGTATTCATCAGTTTTTGTTGGTCGTTTATCCTTAAATTTTTTGAAGGATATTGAACCTTTAATACATCCCCCCCCCCCCTTACAAAATACACGCCTTATAATTTCTTAAGTACTGTCTGACTGTTATCGGGGAAATGTGTATTTGATATTGTCTGTCAGTTCACTACATCTTTATGGTGGTAGATCGACAAACATTAGTATTTTAACTAAATACGAAAAGTTCAACTTTATAAAAAAGAAATTGAAAGACCGTTAATAGCACTGCTCAGCACATATATTATTTGTTAATCTGCAATTTATTTATACGTTTAAATTATTTTCAGTAAATTTTATAAATTAAATTATGTAAAAGTCAAGCAATTGACAATTCAAAATTGTTGCTGGTCCCAAAAAATTGAAGACTAACGCTTCACATTCTTTGCACTCCTTTTTGTGATAGCGCTTTTTGTGATCCTTTTTGTGAAAATTCAACAACAGCAGCACTAGACGCATGTTGATCTTTTATGGTATCCTCGAAAGAATCGCTACACCAGGAGCAGATGCTTTCACCTGCCATTTCTCATTGTACTGTTTTCGCTGTAGCGTAGACTCGTATTCTTCTAGAATCACTGTTTTTATTTCTTTCTCACTTCTTAAATATTAATCAGATATGACGCACTTGCTATCAGTCACTCATATAGAGTATCTTCAGTTGGTTGCAGTTAGTACTCGAAGAATTGTTAATTTCAGCAAATTGGTTATGATTTTAAACACTATAAATGTTTTTGACAAAATAATTTCTTTCAATTGAAAATATACTTATTAATTGCAGTAATGTTTCTCACGCTATTCAGATTCATTTAATAGGACAAGAAATGTTCTATTCTCCCATCCATAATTGCACATGATTAGAGAATAGTGTCGATCGCAAATCTGGTTAGGTTAATTGAAAAAAATATAAAAATAAAATAAGAACTAAATAAAATACTTTACTTTGACAAATTCCAACGCTCTAAAGTTGTTGCAGGATTAATATATTTTTTTTTTCCAATACATTTTTCTCGAGATTTTTCGAGGTTTGTAGCGTAACTTTTATTGCGTCCAAACCACTATCCAAGCAATTTCTCCCCACACACACACACACACACACACACACACACACACACACACACACACACACAAAAGTTTGAACCAGAACTAGTTTTCAACCTGCAGTGAGTTTTTTTTTACTGTTCTTTCCGTTCACTTTCCATTGTCCAAGCACTTGATGGATCAGGAAATTTGGTATTTGAAGTACATACTAAAAGAGTTAGTATTTGACTGGTAAGTTTTATTTATGTCGACGTAACTGATTAGAGAATAGTGTCGATCCCAAATCTGGTTAGGTTAATTGAAAAAAAATAAAATAAGAACTATTACTACTTTACTTTGACAAATCGCAAAGAAGAAGAAAACGTCCTGCATTGCTCATAAATATACAAAATATTTAATTTTTTCTTCTGAATAATGTCGATAAAAAGCCTTCATACCCCAAAAGATATGCAAGGTCTTCAAGCAGGTTAAGTTAAGCTTTATATAAATTACTTCTTTCTTTTTAGATTTCTAGAATTAAAAAGTTTAGGACCACGAAATATCTAGTGCAGAAAGTGTTATGTAACAATATATGATTTATTTATTCACAAATTTCAAACTATTTTTTAGCAATTGAATATTATGTAAAAGTTAATAGACGATGACATTTATTGACTCTAAAAATGTTGGAATCTGTACTCCACCTTTGATTGAGCCTCTGTAATTCAGTCGTTATCGCTGCCGTTTTCTTAAAAAGACTGGGGTTCGAACCCTGTTTTGGACTCGGAGAATCTTTTATCATAATTTTTTTATCTGAAGGTGAATAAACCGGTCTCGTGACTGAGATAGTAGGGTTTTTCTCTTCTGGAAACTCGGATTTTTCATCCTATGGGCCAGCTAGAAGAACACACGCAAACAGGCATCATCGACTTTTAGTTGCTTCGACTGTAATTCCGACCTACTACCTTTGCCAGGTACTTCAAGCAGAGTGGTTTTGAAACACTAGTCGCACTTTACCTGAACGTGTGTCAGAAATAACGGGATTTGATAATCAAAGGAAAAATGGAGTATTTGAAAATAAGGTTGAATGTAAGGACTGTGGTTGACGTAGTAAATAAGAATTAGCTTTGTTAATGTAATATAGTTTATCATGTCATGTTAAATTTCTTACAAATTTGTAACATCGCATATCGAGTGGGCTTTCATTTTGAAATAAGGTTTATATAATTATTTTATTTATTTTTTAAGATAATCTCGCCCACAAAATATTATAAACCTTCCATAAATGGGCTAGGGGTTACATTCTATATTTGATACTCTTTCCAGCCATTTCAGGTCTCGAATCATTAGGTTGGTGGTCTCACACCAGGAGATGAAAATGTTGTGCCACTAACAAATCTGGCGCAACTGAGAATTATTATTATTTCTAGTTGACTAAAAATCAATGTCTTGAAGGTTGTTTTTAATATGTTCTGGTTTTGTCTGCGTGGAATATGGAGTGTTCGTAGGTGATTTCTTGCGTGTGTCTTGACCTTCCTTTACATTTGACAATACACGAATTTTATTATTATTATTATTATTATCCGATCAAGGTATTATTATTATTATCATTATTGCTAATGTAAAATTCAGTGATAATCATAATCACATATTAAAATCAGAAAATGGATGCGTTCTGATTTAGCAATTTTTTGATAATTTTTAAGATTATTTTTCATTTGAGATATTTCTTTCCAAAATGCTATATTCTCCCCCTTCCTTTTAACGAGCCACATCATGCAGTTTTCGTTGTATTTTTCGTAATCAGTAACTTAATTTTAAAATCTTGCTCGACGCTTTTCACTTTAAGTTCTGACTGTGTGTGAGTCATGGCGCTTGTTATTCTTGACTATGAATTCTCCGAAAGGTGATAATTTTCCGTACATTTGAGGACCTGGGATATCCAGTCATATGATAGATAATACGTAGACAGATAAACCCCATTCTCTCCAGTACTTGAATCACTCACGATAAACTTATAATGACAATAAACCTTTCTATAGTTTCTCTTTAAAAAAAATCATGAGCAGATAGGAAAAACGTAATGAATTGTATCGGAAAACGTGACTGGCTCTCTCAAAGAACTTTTACAAGTTAGGAGTTCCTCGTTGTGTATCTAAGGGATAATTTTAACAAACGAATGATGTCACATGCATAATATGTGCTTTGGGAATCCAAATGTTAACACCGATAAGCTTTCGCCTACTTCCGGAATCCATTTCCACCGGAAAAGATACTTAGTTCCACGGTGCACAATGTGTCTGCATTCTCATGCATGCACTTAAACTGCACCATCACGATTCTTTTATTATTATTTTTTTAATACAAAAATGTAAGCTCAAATGAATGAATCTTCCCTTGTATGAGATCAGCTGCATGCAGTGCTTCATCAGTTGATGCCAGATGATAGAAAAAAAAAAAAAAACAGGTTGAAGAATGATTGAAAACGTTGAGAATTAACCTATATTTGCTTATATGTGTAAATCTTTTAAAAAATCTTTCATTATCTGAATATGGATAAAATTCCAGTTTAAATTCAACTTAATGAGCGTTCAATCATTTATATTCTTTTCGCTCCTATTATATTAATGCAATAGTTTTTGTCTCTAGAGCATAGCTATGATTTATTCTTTGAAAAGTGCTGAAGTATCAACAATGGTAGACATGTAATAATGGAATGTATTGCTTATATTTTTTAGGTATGAGTAATTTCAATTTCAGAGTTCTTAAGGGAGTGTATAGCATTATAAGCAATTCTCCCCTCCATCAACGTGTCTGGTTTTGACATAAAAAGAGAAGGTGATCAGCATTAATTAATAAGAGCATTTGATTTATCAAAATCACAGCATACAGTTATTCAGATTAATCATGACGCTGTTTGTATTTCTGAATTCAAAGCAGAGTAGATCAAATGGTCTTAAGACGGGGGGGGATGGAATATTAGTGCAAATGGGTGAAAATCAAATCTTACCGAGACTGTAGTTTTATCGGATTAAGCCTGCTGGTAATGAAAGTTATTATGCTCCTGGATGTGATACGCTATCATCCTATTCATATGCCGTTTATTATGACTGTGATACTTTGGAGCATCATTTGTGGAAGATGAATTTCATCGTCCAGTATGAGGCCAACTCCCGTATATTGGAAGCGGAATTGGTCTGAAAATGTTTCATGCTTAGTCTCTTCAGCAGAGTTTCCGGACTATGTAAAAATAAGTAAATAAATAAAGCATTTTATTCCACCCATGGTACTATACAATGTACTATACTTTTGCAAGCTTCCGTGGGCGGGAGTTGCATTAAAAAAAAAAAAAAAAAACGGTTCTGGTCATATCTCCGAGCGCGAGCCTGTGGTGTTTCCTGCTTTCTAGGGTACGATCACAGACCGAATTTCATCCTTCCCCCTTTCTTCCACATGCTGCAGTATTGGGTTCCTGTCATATGACTTCAAAAGAGCGAAAATGCTCTTTCCGGTCTTGTAGGAGTGGAACCCAATGATCACTTTACCGTGCACAGCTACAAGTTAAAAAAAAGTTACTTTTTTGTTGTTGTAACATCAACCCCATACACGACAGGTTGCAAAACATATATTGCATTATTGCTGTGTGGGGACATATTTGCAGTCTAAAATCAGCACTTAAAAGTAAGTACTCACTTCACATACTTAAAATTTCAAAATAATGACAAAATGTTAAGTGTTACAAATTCAGTTTTTTATTTATTTATTTTTTTTTTTACAAATATGACAGCTCTGAAACGCATTAAAATAGTTTATTTATTTTATTTTATTTTTTCCAAATTGCAGAGAATAGAAATTTCGAACTGGTTTTTTATGCTTCCATTTGCTCAATTCGCTCTTAAGCGTCCAAAGGCATATTTGTGGTGCGACTTGTACGCAGGTAGCGATCATCTTGCCATTGAGCTACGGACGGTTCATCTCTTTCAGAGTAGGAAGAGACGACAAGCTGACTACTCTACCTGGAGTTAGGAGAATAGAAGCAGAACCTATTGTTTTCATGCAAGTACTACGTCATATCTATTTTTGTCAGTCGGATGAAATGGTTTTATTGTATAGAGAAATATCAACTAATCACTTGTAGGAAGTTTACCTTTTGGAAAACTCTGTCTTAAGATTTCGAATATTGAAAAAAAAATGTATTTTTTGTTGTTCCTCTTAATGGGTGCGTTTCGCGAAAGATTTCAGTTCCTATTATACTGGTTTTTTGTCCTTGCCTCCGTCCTGTATGCATATCAGAACTCCTCTCTGGCTGGACGGATTTTTCCGCCTAGAATTAGAAATTTGGTATTTTGGATTGGTACAAAAATTTGTCTAGCCATTTCACTTTTAGTACAAATTGTAGCTTACAATGATATAAAGTAATAAAATGGCCCCTCTAGCTAAACGGAACTAATCGCGGGAGACTAAATAACTGATCCGTTCATCCTATCATTGACCTGAGTAGTGGCTTTCTAGCCACCATAATGTAGAACAGACGAGAGCCTCATTGCACTATCCGTATTGTATGCCTCGTTGCGTAACAGTACGTGGTCCAGTAGTTGTGTTCAGATGCCAACTCTCAGTTGAAGGTCCCTTGCCTACTGCCTCGATTATAATCGAGGCAGTAATCAAAGGTCCTTCAATTGACTTAATGAGGAGGATATCGTAATTATTTTAATGAAACATTTATTGTAAACTGCTGTTGCAAATACGTGTAGATTTTCACCAACTCATGTGTCTGTTACAACTATTCCAAGTACCATTCTGTGTGGATTCATTACTAATGCTCAGCTGACAAAAGTTGGATGCGTTGCGGTAGCTGTTTGCAGAACGCCTTGACGAACTGTGAAAGGCTGCATGTGGAATTAGAATTGATCGTGCAACACCTGGTGACGAATAGCGGACTGCCTGATACTAGTGCAATGGGGATCATGGGGATCAAACGGCAGCACGTCCACATCGGAGCTCCTGCGTTTATCATGACGGATCGCATATGACCTGTTTATCTCAGATAAATTACGATCCAGAACAAACGCACAGATTTGAAAGCATTGAGGATCCCTTTTGGCGTCAAGATGTTCAGCGGCTGCTTGCGCTGTGCTGCTGCTGCTTCTCGCATCATGCCATATCTGTTAATTCATCGAATGAATAATCATTGTTGTGCTCTATTCGTTGGTATGTTACACCTCTCATAAAGTCCGCCAACTTAATGAGTTTTTTCTCCGTTTGCTGCGCTCTCGTGTTTATGCTGTATTGATTTTCTGTCGTGGTGGGCCTAAGTTGCATCGCAAGTAAGTAAAAAGTTTTTATGAAACCATTTGTAACTCACCAGATGTTTATTCTGTTCATGGAGGAAAAAAACTATTGCGACACGGAGTGGCGGTGGGTGGGTGTGATATTCGGTTATAAGAACAGTGTTTTGGTAGCTAAGCGCCGACATGGCACGCACGTTTGGTGATCTTGACAGTTGAAGATGTGATTAACAAATGAATGAATGCTAGGGAAGATGATTGAGATCTTGGAGGGAACGATTTGTTATCCTTAAGACAACTGACAAGCATGACAATGAAAACTGAACGTTTAAACATTTAATATTCATATCAATATTGTTTTACTTTCCGTTTCTTATTTTATTAATATTTATTATTGTCAAGCGGCTGAAATGAGGTTCCTTCGGGGTGGGGGGGGGGCTGACAAGACTCGACAGAGTCCGAAGCTCTGCAATTCGGGAACCCTCAATACTCAACCGTTGCTTCTCCATGGTGAGAGATCGCAGTTACGTTGGCACGAGCACTTGGTCAGAATGCCACAAGAGGCTCCCCTAGCAGGCCCTCTTTGCCAAGCCAGAGGGTGGGAGACCACGTGGAAAGCCAAGGACTCGCTGGATAGATTATATCCAAAACCTTGGATGGACACATTTGGGAGTCCCACTGGAACTTGGTAGCGGAGGATCGTGACCATTGGAAGTTCCTCTTGCAGCTGCTGCCCCCCACAACCAAATTAGGAAAGGTGGGCCTTGAAGATAGATGGACGGATTTATAATTGTTAGTAATAAAACAAACCCTCTAACTTCTTTTCGTTCTCCGAAATAGGCAATTGACCTGCACCTCTCACCATTGCTGGGGTTGAGTGCATTGCTACGGCGTGCTCGGCAAGAGACGATATTCCGCACTCTTTTTTTAAAAAATAATACTATATATTATTTTATTAATATTAAAAATTCTCTAACGTCTTTTTTATTCCCCGAAAGGAGTAGGTGGGGGTCTCAGCTTTGATTTTGAAGCTGAGCGATGAAGCTGAGATTTTCCAATCTCAGCTTCTTCGCGATTGGAAATTGTGAGGATGGTCTCTATATTTAGTCGTCAGTGAAAGAAAGGTTAGCCTAGTTCTTGGTGGTTTTAGAGACATCGGGATAAGAGTATAACACACTATCGCCATCTCATGTTCCTAAAACCCTAACACGGTTTAGGATTATAGCCTGAAGCTGTTTAGTTCTATGGTCGATTTTTTTGAGATGCCAGGTAAAAAAAACTTGGGTTTCTTTTACCTGGCATAAAACTCTGCTTGAATATGTGAATAAGAAAGGCCTAGAAAAAAAATTCTCCAGTTTTTCAAGCTTTTCTGTTTTTTTTTTTTTTTCCAACTGGAAACAAACCGATGTCTTCCTTCTGGCGATCTGACATTATGGTACATGAAAAACGTCGCTAGAAGCCTGCACTGTCACCCAAAATTAAATAATTATAATTTCTGTTATAATTAATTGTCATCCCATGTAATAAATTAGTTTCTTTGACGGGGCAGTCATTCTTATCTCCCCTTTTGAAACAAATTAGGTGAAGTGGGAGTAGCCTGGATTTGGCAATGGAGTAAACGCTGATGTAACAAACAGTGCATCTAAACAAGTGAGGCGTCCTCGATGTTGGGATAACTTTCATTGTACTAAATTCAAGTTGCGAGAAAAACAGGAACTTTAACATTAAAGTTCCTGAGTTAGCAAAGTTTTAAAGTTTTTTTTTGTTGTTGTTGTCGTTTCCCCGCAAAAATAAACGTGCTATTGAAAGCGATAATTGCTGATATGGATACTATAGCTTAATGCTATAAAGTTGGATGTTAAACTTCCATCTTATGTAAGTTCCTTTTATTTTGTTAAATAGTGTGCATAATTTTAAGCTTACATTTGAGGTCGTCAATAATAACCTGAACGAGACCATTGCTTTGATTATTTGAAGCCTGATGTAGCTTGAGAAGTATGTGGTAGTCTCTCGAACATGGTTATTGAATTATCTAACTGGTTTGTTATCAGTTGCTGTTTGTTACCAATTAACAGAGTTAATTGGTACGCTAGAGAAGTTTTCCTGAACTGTGTTCCGGGGCAACTTCTAGGTGTTCCCCAGAGCATGTATTTAAACCTGTATTAGACGTGGTTTCCGAAAAAAAAAAAAAGTGAATTGGGAAAACACTATTTTTTTATTAAATTGACTTATGTCTAGAACAGTTAATGTTACTTAATTAGTAGTAGTATTATGGACATGTTTTCTTGATCAGAATATTTGCAGGTAACAGTTCATTTTATGATTCCTTTCCGATAACTTTATGAAAGTCTTCATAGAGGTTTCACGAAAATAAATATTTTTATACAGTGTTCCACAGTTTCAAAAAGTTTAAGAAGCACACCGTGCGTAGCAATTTAATGGTTGAAGCGTAGATAGGAGGGTCTCGGCATCTTAAAATTTATTGACAAAAACAGATTTAAAGTACAACGAACACACTATCAAAATTATAAATTTCTGTACACGATAAATATTTTTCAGCTAGTTTTATACAAAAAAAATATAGATAAGAATATTTAGATAAAAAGGGAACATCGGGATCAGAAAAAGGTTGGGAATCACTGGATTAGAAATTCGAAGACAACTAAGAACACACGCGTAGAACATTTTTTGCGATGCTTGGTTATTCGATTGTTGTCAGGAGGATAGTTCCTTGCAGACAAAAACATTCATGTATTTGTTTAGAATGATTCCAGAAGTATATACTAGTAATCAGGGGCGAATATTCCGAGTGTGCTAGGTGTGCGGTGCTCATCCACGAAATATCAGTATCATCGATATTATATTTTTGCATTTATTCCCGTTAAAGACTCCCCCAATTGTTTGCAGACTTCGCGTGATTCCTGAAATGAACACAATATACTAATACTTCATTGTCCACGAGGGTAATAAAGCATTAGTGCTTCATGAAAAGAGCATTTTTCGACGCGTAAGCATTGCGTCACATTCGCGTTAATAGCCCGGGTGTGCTTTCAAAATGCATCCACCTTTGAGCCCTTCGAAAAGATGTAAAGAGGGCGCAGGGGGTCAAATTCTTAGGCGTTTTAGTATTTTTAAACCACTGAGAAAGCGAGGCTGGGTGAGCTAACATTTTGAGCTCACCTAGCGGCTGTGATTGGTTATTCTGTCAACCAATCCAATTGAATGTTGTCACTTGTCATGAATTGAGTGCTTTCTGTATCCAATGGCGGTATTAAAAACAGCTGTTACACATGTTTTCTGGAACTGAAAATTTGAAAGTGGATGTTAGGAGAAAAATGCTAATTGTTTTTTCTTTTGCTTGTGCAGTATAGAATCTGTTCAGGTTGCAAAGTTTCTTAATGGTATAAAGACATTTTTATTCTAGTCTTTGGCAACAACAGACAGTAAAAAAAATATCTATTCCTGAATAAAATTTTCTTCAGGAATAATGTAGAATAAAAATGAATATTCTGTGTATTATAAGACGTTTGTTGATCTACAACAAAATACTAGCATATGTGAGATTGATAAGACAGAAGAACCACTGATACTAAAAAATAAAAAAAAATGAAATAAAATAAATCATAATAAACTAATGAAGTAGGATTCCCAAAAGTGTGGATAATTCTGATAATGATTGGATGTTATGTACACTGAGTCTCAGTAAACAAAATAAAATTCTTGGAAAACGGAGCGAAATATACACAAACCAGAGAAATACACATAACATATACAACCAATTTTACGAAATGATCTGCTGCTCCATCAAACTATATTTATTCCTGCAATACTTTCTCTCTTCATAAGTTTTTTTTTTTAATTATGCCATCATAAATTCGCTTATTCATGTTTAGAATTTATAGGATGGTGCTATTCGCTCTACCCAGCAACCACAAATATCACCAATGATGTGTGTGTCCTTATAGAGCACACATATCCAAAATGATAATCATTGATAATTCTTTTATCATTAATGAAAGTGTTTCTACTCACACTTATTCTTTCCTTTCTTACGTCTTATAAATGATGGTTCACATATTTTCATCTTTGAGTATTTCAAATAAACCAACCAAATATAGCAGTCTCCTTCATTGTTGTTTTCTAATAAATTCTAAAGCAAACAGATTGTTCCCCCACTCTATGCAGAAGTATTCAAAGTTATCTTGCAATTAATTGCATTGGACCAATTAAGATGAGCGCTGTGCACTCTCAAAACTTTCATACATCGATAAAAATGCAATCACACGGTCATGGGCGTCCGAAACGGGGTGGGGGGAATGGGCACTTCCCCCCGGGATCGAGTAAAAAATTCCACAAATTATAATTGTAAAAGTGATTGAGATATGTAATCTTAACTCTCGATCCTGGGACGCTTTGTCTGCCTTAAAATTTTATTATGGGTTGGCCTGTTTCGGCCAACCCATAATAAAATTTGGTGGGGTAGCCATAGAACACGTGTTTTATTGCAGTAATAAAACACGTGTTCCTGTTTTTGGTTCATCTTTTTCTGATCTGTGAAAAAAATGCTTATTACTGTTGTGAACAGAGACCAGTTCATGTATGTGATGAGTGAAGTGTGAATTGTAAATTTATAGTGAAACAAATTTAAACAAAAACATATTTTAATACTTATCGAAACAAGTCTGAAATCTTCTACCTTCATTTTTTTATGTACCATTTAATGTACATTTAATTTTGAAACAAGGGCTTGCAGTGACTGAAAAACTGTTCTGATGTAAAAGACTGCTTATAATTATCGCAAGCATCGAGTAAGCGTAAAGGACTCCTCAGATCTCTGAAGAGAAAGATGACTAACACTTCAGAATTATCTTTACTGTTTTTTTTTTTTTTTTAAGGAATGAAAACCTTGATGGGCAGTTTCATGATTCAGCCTACACAGAGTATCACATTGCAGTAGACGTAATGATAACCTCTCGTAGTTGTGAACTACATCAGCGCTCCAAATATATCGGCAAGTTTCGGCTGTCCTTTTATGACATTAGCACAAAGCCATTTAAAAAAAAAAAAGTTTCACTTCCTGAGCTCTTATTGCCAAAAATCTTTCGGAAACGCTACTTGTAGTAATCGTGGATTCGAAGACACTTCTCTTCATTCTTTTAACTCATTGACAGCAAATTTTATTCCATTCCTATCCTTAAGACGATATTCATTGTCATATCATCCAATCAAAAATATGACACCTTTCCAAGCAGAATAGCCGAGGTTAATTATTTGCCTCTTGCTTCGCTATAACTTTAAGAAGCATGAATGTACTATTATTCTTATATCTAGTAGGACTAATGACATCCTATAATAAGCATCGCATTTTTTTTCTGAAGCAACATTCATCGTCTTGCTGATGGTGGTGTGTGTGTGTGGGGGGGGGGAGTTAATAACGGTTCGTTTACCTTACAAGCACCGTTAACACCGTTATGCATTGAATACTATTATGATACAACATAAGTGTATTAGTATATGCATAAATATATAATTAATAAGGAAATTCAAGTAACTAAGCATTGAAAAAAAAACATGCCTATACCACATGGAATTCTGTTACGCAAATTAGAACAATTGGCGATTGATATGACACTTGTTAAGTGGATAAATGGGTGGCTGCTGGACAGATATCAAAAAGTGGTATATGGAGGTGCAGAATCAAGGCGAAAGCAGGTGACTGCAAGGTTCAGTGCTGGACCATTGCTGTTTAATTTGTACATAAATGACATAGGAAATATTCAGTTGTTTGCTGATTATGCGAAATTAGGTACAATAATAGTTAATCAAGTGATGTGGAGAGCTTGCAGGATGACTTAAATAGGCTGTCATTATGGGCAAAAGATAATGGGTATCAGTTTAATGTGGAGAAGTGTAAAGTTATGCATTTTAAGAAAAATATATTACAAGCAGTGCATCACATTGATGGCACTGTACTCCAGGAAATAAATTAAGCTAGAGATTTAGGGGTGGTGGTGGTGGTGGTGGTAGACAGAGAGTTAAAGCTTAGAGGACCTGTTGCTAAGGTAGCCCATAAGATTACTTGGCAATTGAAGAACACATTAACAAGTAGAGATAAGGTAGTTGTTCCTCTTTATAAGGACCTTGATACGCCCGCATCTGGATTACTGTGTCTGTTCCCCCTGGGTTTCTTGGGGATGAAGAAGCAGTGGAGAAGATTGAGGCGAGTGAGTAAGATGATGAGTGGCCTGTGGAATGTTCCCTATGAGGATAGATTAAGAGCATGTGTGTGGATTGCAGAAGTTGGTTGATTAGGAGAAAAAGAGAGGATATGATAGAAACATTTAGGTTGCTTAAAGGATTTTATAGGATAAATGCAGGGGAAATGTTTCTCGCACTTGGCTGGAGGGGTCAGAACAAGGAGTTATCCCTGGAAGTTATTTATCAATTAGAACTTTGCTTGACGGATTTAATTGAAATATGATTACGTTTTTCAGAAACAACGTTATGTGGGAGATCCATATCCTCGGCCCCCTTATTGGAGGCCTGAAGTGACTTGAAAAATTTCATGCTTGGTTCTTACAGCAAGGTTCCTGGATTATATACATTAAAAAAATCTTAACTTATCCAACCGTTCATTTGTGGGAGGTGCATAAAAATGCAACAATTAAGAGACTGCAGTAATGGTGTGTATTTGGTCAAATAAGTACGCTAAGTTCGGTTATTTTAGTTACTGACTAGTTCTTAGTGGTTCAAAACTTGCTCATTTTTTTGTTTGTTATAATTCTATTTTTTGTTAGAATGGAATAGGCAGCACTCTTTACGCCTTCACTTTGTGGAAATAAGTAGGCAACTGACCTGCACCTCTCACCATTGCTGGGGCTGAGTGCATTCCTACTGCGTGCTAAACAAGAGACGATATTCCGCACTCTTTTTTTTTTAAAAAAAAAATAATACTGTATATTATTTTATTAATATTAAAAATCCTCTAACGCCTTTTTATTCCCAGAAAGGAGTAGATGGAGGTCTCAGCTTTAACTAACCGGCTTACCGCGATCGGAAATTGGTAGGATGGTCTCTATATTTAGTTGTCAGTGAAAGAAAGGTTAGCCTAGTTCTTTATGGTTTTAGAGACATCGGGACAAGAGTACAACACATTATCGTCATCTCATATTCCTAAATCCCTAACACGGTTTAAGTTTATGGTCTGAGGAGTTTAGTTCTATGGTCGATTTTTCTGAGATGCCAGGTAAAAAAAAAAAACCAAGTTTCCTGGATAAAACTCTGCTTGAATATGTGAATAAGAAAAGTCTAAAAAATATAGAAAAATTTCTACAGTCGGAGAAATTTTTTTAATTTTTTTATTTTTTTTCCAACTGGAAGCAAGCCGATGTCTTTCTTCTGGTGATCTAACATTATAGTACATGAAAACAAAAATAATATTATTTTTGTTTTAAAAACGATTTGAAATACTAATATAAATTTTCCACTGCAATTGGAACACTTTTATTGGCACCTGAGAATTACTGCAAACGCAACTTGGGCTGTGATTATGTCAGTAAATTCCGTGTGTTTCTCGGGCCGGTTTGCCTATTTTGAGTGATGAAAACATCCGAGTTTTTGGGAGGGAACACTCCATCCCCATATGAAACAGTCTAATTCACCATCAGCTGAAAAGCTCTTATAAAGATTCTTCTCGTTCTAGACGGAATTCGAACCAAAGTGTTTCCGGCTAAAGAGCATCGGTACTGACTGAGCTGCGGTTTTTATTAGTAAGAATAATTCGAATAGATATATTAATTCCTTCCGGGCTTAAATGAATTTCGCGATATTTGTTATTTAGGGGTGATATTAAAATGTGCCATTTCCTTTCGCTTCAGTTATTTCAAACTAATTTTACCATTTTTAATATGTCGACAATTTTGTTTGGTCAAAATTGTCTTCATATTAAATGGTGTCCTTATACAAAAAAAAAAAAAAAAAAAAAAATGCTATCATGAAATGCACCCCTTTGAAAGCAGTCATCAAGATTGTCTGCAATAATAACAATTAAAACAAAAATTGACTAGTTGAAAGTGAAAAAAAAAATTAGGCAGCACGTTTCAACAGGACAGAATTATCCTGCCCTGTCGGGTTAATTTAATGAAATTTAGTATTCAGGAATGTCATTATGATTTGCGAAACTAATAGTGGCAAAACAGTCTGTAGGCCCCAGCATCGACTACGGTGAAAATGATGAGAATGATAAACCATTTATTTCCATACGTGAGTGCAAAATAAACATTTCAGTTGTATCATCTAAAACGCTATCTTTTTGAAACATGCGATTACTTAAACTGATTATTAACTACTTCAGAAACTTTGTATGTCAGCTGTAATCCACTCGTTTTATTTTATTTTTTTTTTCAATTGGAATGTTAGGATCAATCTCGATATCAGATCTCTTTTGAAAAACTATTAATCATGCGCAGAATTGTATGTCCGAGAGCAGAATACTGCTCTCACATCTGGATGCGATATGATATCATTAAAAGCTCACACGAAATACCCCGTGGTTAGAAGAGAGCAATTACGTTAATCGGTGAACCCTGACAGTGATTCACTCCGCTCCCAATCGCATTTAGTTTCTCCAGCATGCATTTATTCAAATTTTCCATGCCTCATTTTCGTTCAAAATTAGTTTCGGATTCTCTCGGTACTTTGGAAAACAAGCGCAACGACTACCCACCATTCATTCATTCCGACTGTAAACTCACTGAACTAGTTCTCCTACACCATTCATTCCTTCTGCTATTATCTGGAATAGCTGCTTCCCTTCCTGTATGCTCGAAAAACCTTCAGCCTATAGATAGATAGATAGATAGATAAATACGCGAATCAAACGTTAATTTCCTCAAGCTTCCATGGTATTTTTATGTACAAGCTGACTACAATCCTTCATACATAGAATAACTATCAAAAAAAATATATCTAATTTTCTGTAGCTCTTTATCTAATTGTAAGACGATTCCTAAGTTAGAGTAGTCTCCGTCTACTCTTAATACACAGCGTCCTTTTACATCTACTGTATTTTACTTTTTACTTTTGATAGGCATGCGCTGCTTGTTCCAATCAGTATCGTAATGTCTAGTTTCAGAGATAACGTGAACTCATTGAAAATTTAGAAATCAAGTATAGAATTTTAACTGACTTCGATTAAAATAAATATAATTATTGTTGTATTAATCTTATTTCTGTCTTGCGAAAGAAATATATAAACGTAGCAGATTTTTTCTGTGATTTGGTTTTGTTAGCTTTCTTTAAACTTAGGATGACCTTGAATTTTAATCGAACAGAAAACCCAAATTAAAATTATTCCCGAAGCATAAATGCCTATTTAAATTTTACATCTGGTTTCAGAATTTGCCTTTTAAACTACACACACATTAAAACAATGCTAAAACTGCTTCATCACCAGGTAAGATGTTTGTTATCGGAGTAGCTGCGCGTAGCCCGACCAGTTTTTTTTGTTGTTCCAAGAACAACCTGTAGAGTATCACTCAGTGACATAGTTTCGTCCCTTGCTTCTCTCTAGCCATTCAATGAACTTCCGGCATTGTTACAGGTGAAGTTATTGCGCAACAAGTTTCCGACCACCACGTTACTAGTACAGCTACGGGACGACTTCGTTCGTCAGTGTGATGTTTGCCAGGCGAAGTGCATGTGTCTGAAGGACGCCAGTTTCTGGGCGCAGCAGCAGAAACTCGTGAATGCCAATGCACGTTATGCCAGCCGTATTGGATTGCATTCAAAGTAATGGCCTGTCGGGCCTAAATCGAATCAACCAGTGCGGGAACTTTACCGACGACGTATCTTTAGGTTATAAAGATTGCAACATGGTGACAAACAGATCACAACTTGCTGGTGTAATTCTCACCGACGAACGTTCGTCGAGTAAGAGTCACTTAACTGACTACTACCACATTGTGCTTGGTGTGTTGTTCATAGAGGATGTGAACGTGAAAGCAGAGGAATTGCGAAGGTCTATGTGTTTCCAGTTATCATCATTACCAGCCTCCTTCATTTTTCTCACTAAAGAGGGGTAAGTCGTTGTTGATATTTGTTAAGGAACTTAATTATAGTAACACAGGTTAGTAACGTAAACGATTCCGAAAGCTGGCACAAAAGCAGATGTTTGAAATGCTTACTTTTGCATCTGACCTTTAGATTTTGGTAAGGAAGAAGTCGGAGGTTGAAACGAAATGTCACTATTTAGGTCGCCGTTCAAGCGATTATTTTGCACTTTTTTTATTGTTTTAATTCGAATTTTTGCTCATAATATGCGTTTTATACACTGCAAAGTCAGGCGATGCATTTTATATTGATACTGCTTATCAATAGAACAATGGGTTTGCGCATGCACACTTGTTGCAAGTGTTATTAGTGAATGAAGAGTTCATTAGTATGTCATATCATTAAAAAAAGAAATTCTTTTACTATGTTTCTTGCGATCCGTTTTCATTATTTACTGTTTCAGTTATTAATTTAATTTTCTACTTGTGTTACAAAAGACATGCTTCTAACAATAAATCTGCACATCTGACCAATTTAATTTCTTCGTTTGAAGAGGTATTCCAGGATGGAAACATTTTGCAAAATCAACATCATAGCATTCTAATGGAAATCTTATATATTTGGACCTCTGGTATATATAAGGAGTGTTCTTTAAATGGGGTACAACTTTTTTTTGGGGTGGAGGAAAAAATCTGGATCGTGTAGGGAGAAAAAAAATATGGATAAAAATCATCGTGACACCAGAGAGTGGATGTTTAAGCTCTGAAATTTTGTGTGGAGAGGGAGAAAGGAAGGGATTTTTTTCTTGAGAAAAGTGAGATATCATTGATAATATTATGCTACAGATAATTTCTGAAACATGCGATAATATGCTACTAATTTCTGAAGCATACGTCCTTTCATATTGTGAAAATTCATCAAATATTAACGTTAGTGGCACGGTCAGTGAGGTTGTGATTTCCCCACATTCATGCCATTATTCATCGTACTGTGCAATATGATACGGTGTTTTTGTGCTAATGTACGGTTTTTTCAACATGACTCATTACTCTAGTCGAAACAAGAGTTATATAGAAACTTGGTGTATATCAGAAGGCAATCTTTGTTCCTTTTATCTGAGTTTTATGCCGGATAATCTTACTTGACCTTGAACTTTTCATTTAAGATTTTATTCCTTTTGAAGGTTTGCAAAGAAATCTTTTCTTACTAGAATAACGGTACCTATTTTCTTCTACATTTTATCAAGGAAGGAATTTCTTTGTGATTACGCGGATCACGTACAGAAATCCTACTGCATTTAAAATGAGTCAACAACTAAAAACCTGTTTCATTTTATTTAATGCTTTCCAGTGAAGTAATTAATTACATATAATTATATGTAATTAATTACTTCACATATCTCTATGAATTCTTTAATTACAGATAAAATGAATAAATTCTCATTTTTGTTAAGGCGCATTTCAGATTTCTTACATATTTTATATGGTCTATCTTGTAAAGCATACCCGGTATTGAAGAAAATACAATTAACAGATGGCGAACCTGATTCTTTTTTTTTTTTTTTTCTACCGATGAGGTCTTTTTGCATACCTGAAATATTTGAAAAATACAAAGATCTGATCAATTAATTATAAATATTTCAGGCTGATCTATAAAACGTTCTTAAAATTACTGCATCGAACTAAATTAGTTATATAAACAAAAAAATAACAGAATGAACGTATTAGTGGTAATTCTGATATTTTAATTGTTTTATGATGCATTGAAACATAGAACTAGTAATAATGTGAACTTCATCATGCAACGTATCAAGAATTTGAAAATGATTAAAGATAGAACCAGTTTTAAAGTATCGCATATTCCTTTTATTTTAACCTTTACTATTTTTGCTTTGTATTATTATGGTTAAAATTTAACAGGAGGCTTAGTTTCTTGTAAATTAAATTTCGCTTGACAGTCATAGAAGCACGATGTCACAATAATACAATATATGCACATTCTTTTTAATATACTTATTTTTCTTGTCAAAAAAAAAAAAAGGGTAAAAAAAAAAAAGAGCAAAGAAACCAAACCATTTGACATGCAAGAGGAACAAGTGGGATGGAAACAGAGTTGAACTAGACTGGGTTGCTCTCTCTCTCTCTCTCTCTCTCTCTCTCTCTCTATATATATATATATATATATATATATATATATATATATATATACACACACACACACACACACACACACACACACACACACACACCAATATTTTTTAATTGGTTAATGTGAAGGAATGTAACACTTCCTTCTTTACATTCTTTATCTAATTTTCGTCTGTAGTTTGATGAGGATGTTTGGAGCAACTTCGGTCCTTTATGAATATCACTACATTACATTATAACACCTTTTGAATTGAGTCTCTCAATTCAATGTCATTCAATGAGTTTCATTGAATGACACTGTTTCCTAAACGGTAACAGCTTAGATTTATAAAATTCTGCGTAATACAGCATCTTATTATTAACTAAATAAAAGGACTTGCATTGCTACTGGAAATTCATAAGGAGTGGAAGAAATACTGTATTGTAGAATTTCCCTGCTTCCTCTCGTCATAACTTAAAGGTTTCGTTTTGTTCTTCGGGAGACACCATATTACAGAGTTCCGCGTTGTGGTACTACTACTCTTAAATTGTATCAGCTAGGACAGCTGAATTTGGTGTACAGTTCCATTTTATCATACTTTTTTAAAAGTAGTTTAAGAAGCAGATCGGGCCTTAGAACCAAGCGGTTCTAAGGCCCGATAGCCTTAGAACCCTGCGATAGCCTTAGAACCCTGCGATAGCCTTAGAACCAAGCGGTTGTTTTAATCCTGCTCCATTTGAGAGGGGAAAAAATACCATTCCTGAACCAAGTTCGAGAGTGAAATTTTAGTACCAGCGTGCTCTTATATCTGGAGAGAAATCTTGCACTGTGGTACCAGAGGTTTCTATTAAATCAAGGAATTATATCATTCCTAATTCTCAGTATTGCTTTTGCAATAAACAAACTAAATGACCAGTCTTTTAAAATTGTAAGAACTGACCTGAGAACGTTCGGATCTACGTAATCAACTAATCTCTTTCTTCTAGATAAAGACCGAAGCTGCTAGTATTATAATATCTATCTAATACAGGAAAACCTTGCTTAATGCGCGCAAAGCGAAATCGTGTTAAGCGAATACAATAAACAATAGGAATAATTATAATTCATCCATCAGTTAGCGTAAATTTGAAAAAAAAATTGCAATATAAGCTATATTAGAGAATAAAATCATCAAAGTTAATAAAAAAAAATTTATTAACTTTGATTTTATTCTCTAATATAGCTTATACTGCAATTATTATTATTATTATTTTTTATTTTTTATTTTTTTTTTTAATGTTACAGTCTTGACAAGTAACAGACTGATTTGGATGAAAATTGTAGATAGGAAGTTAGTAATGATGTAATTTTTTTCATGTAGTACTATCATATCCTGTACACCCCCTTGAGGGTACATGGCAGGAATTTGATGATGATGAAGTTAATAAAAATGAATTGCTTAAATTTTTATTTAATGTCTAAACCACCGGTTGAGAACCGATAGTTTCTGTTATTGATTCAGTTATTTCAATAACTGAACTAAACATTCATATATTCAGTTCAGTTATTGACTGAACTAATAGCTTTATTAGTTCAGTCAATAATTCGTTCAGTCCTATCTTAATGCCATTAAGATAGGCACTGAACAAAAGTGTCAGCTATTTTAAAAACAAGGGGTACAATTTATAGAAATGGGTTTAAAAGGGGTACACAAGTGGAAAAAGGTTGGAAAACAATTTGATTGAGCTACTTTTTTACTAAATAAATAAAAATAAATAAATAAAGATGTGTGAATAGTGCTTGAATTTTTCATTTTGTCATGCAATTTACGATAGCTGGCGATCGCTTTATCAATATTTCGGCGGATTTCGAAGCTTCGTTCCATATCAGGATCAGCATGAAATAAAATTTCCTTAGCATACTCAATATGATTTGAAAACTAGCTCAAGTTCTTTTGCAGTTAGCGTCTTAGTCGTAACATTCTTTTCTTGTTCGCACTCCTTATCATCTTCTTCATATGCACGCTGTTCTTCTAGTTAAAGGAGATCATTCTCGCTTAAATGTTCTGAATGGGAATCGAGCAAGTTTCTCACATCTTCATTATCCAGTTTATTAAACCCAAGTTATTTTCCATTTGTGCTGATTTCTTCAATAATCTTCGATCTTGGATTTTGCGCACGGTAAACTAACTTACGCTTGAGTTTAAAGTCGCCTTCTGCATTGCCTCCCTAATAAAAGTTTTAAGATTTTCTTTAGATACTTTGTATCCTGTTGAGATGCTTCAGTTTTACCTAGGAAAGATTTTGTTGGCATACGCTTCCAAAAAGAGACCAGTTGAACATTGATTATCGATGTTAAATATTGCCGATCGTCATAATCACCCTTCTGAATTATCCCTTGCAATTGTTCAGAAAACTTGGCTGTAGAATCCTTATCAGCACGAGAAGATCCAGTTATTCTTACGTTATGCAGTCCAGTTCGATTTTTAAAACGGTCAAGCCATCCTAAACTCACAGTAAAGTTTTCACATTCCTCTTGAAATTTAGTCTCTTTCAATGAGGTAAAAATATTGAGAGCTTTTGCCTGAATATTCCTTGTACTAAGAGGTATTCTTTTTTGGTTACAATCCTCAATCCAGAGTGATAGAAGACGTTCCATCTGGTGATCTGCATGCTTAAAGAAGCAGTAGCAACTTTTCTTGTTCTTTGCTCTTATTTAATATAGTCCAAACTGTAGATTCGCTGTATCCCAGGTCTTGCACATTCATTGTTATTACTAGCGCCACTGTCATGCCTCTTGATGACTTCCAGCTTTAGTGCTCGCTGCATATTGGGGGACAAAAATTTCGCATAACGTAAAAAAATCGCGCTAACTGATTAATCACTCACTTAAAGCGGTAAATAGTATCATTTCGCTGATTATCGTGCATATCGAATTTGCGTTAAGCGAGATTTTCCTGTATTTGAATCTCTCTATTATGCTCTGATTAATACGAACTTCTCTTTTCCAACAACTTAAAAAAAAAAAAAAAACTGTAATTAAACTATGCACATTTTTTTAATGCCTTCATAAGTAGCGAACAATACTTGGTTGGTTTGTAAAAGTAAAAGGCTGAGGCCAATCTTGAGACTGGCTAACTCACATTTAGTTGAAAAACTTATGTTTCCTGGTGCTTTCAACGGAAAGGAGTCATCGCTATAGACTGCACTGTAACGCCGAGTAGTTTTGCTTTGTGTGTGTGCGCGTGCGTGTGTGTGAGATAAGGTATTTAAGTTTTTTTCTTAGAAAAAAAAAAGTACTTTTACATTTTCAATGTCATCACCTTTTTTTTTTTTTTTTTTTTTTCCTGTCAGGTGTTTATATTATCGATTACTGATTAATATGAACTTGGTAAGTTAAACCTGGGCATCATCGAAACACTATCTTTTATTTAAAAAAAAAAAAAAGATTAAAGGATAACATTACGGGCATCGTACTAATATCTGAAAGAATGATGATTATCAGGATAAGTATGCTATCAGCTAATGAGAGATAATTAAAAAAAAAAAATCCAGATAGAGAAATGCGTGTGGCGGGAATTCCTCTTGGGCATTGCTTTCAGAATCTTGCAGCTTAGATGCAGCATTCAAACCGAAAAGCTTCTTTCTTCCAATAATCTACTGCAGAAACACTAATGCAGTAATTTACTACATTAGTAATATACTACATATCTGACTGTTGCTTAACAAAATATTTCGTTTCAGGCATAGAGATAGATGACACTACGCATCTTGATTAATTTCGTTCTAAAAGGCAGTTTATTTTGCACTGCAAATATTGGGATTTTCCAGTGAGGAAAACCCAGCTACCTACTCTCAAAACTAAATAACAGAGGCAATCTTCCTCTTGGAAGTGTTTCTAACGGAGAACACAAGTATAATGTGTTCTAGTTATTTGGATTAGTGCAGAATGGTCACGAAATGTTACAGTGAGTTCTGTCTGTCAGTAACGTGTTTTCATATCTTGTTTTCGGAGGAAGAAAAAAATAATCCCAATTTTCTAGGAACTTCCTCTAATCTCTCTAGATCTAATAATCGGTACACAAAGAGCATTTGTATTGTTCGAGTGAATGACTCATCCTTGAGAATTGATAAGTGTAAATACTCGTAATGGTAGGACTGGTTGGCCTAGTGGTTAGCATATCCTCTCACTCCAACGAATAGGCTGCAAGTTTGAACCCACCATGCACATAGATGTCCATGAGTGCTTTCAGGTGGGATGTGAATTTCATCGCCCGGTGGGAGACCACTATTCGGCTTACTGGAGATCTGAAGTGAACTGAGAAAGTTCTGTGTTTAGTCTCTAGAGCAGGGTTTCCGGATTGTGCAAAAATCTATAAAATTAATTAAAAAAAAAAATAGGCACATTCCCTAGCTCACCCACGGTACTGATGAACTACAGGTTTACATCTTTTTGTGGGTGGAAGACACAAATCGATCGGTTAGATATAATCGACGTGTGGAGGAGATTTAAATATGTCAAACTGCTCTGGATTATTATTTAAAGGCTGGCATTGCTTACCTTAAACAGTATCTTACTTAATGTAAGTAAGCTATATTTAAATATGATTTAATTTAGTGTTGTCCTACTTTCCATAGTGAGATAATTGGCGCTGTTAACGTTCAAATGATCGATTCAGATAGTCTGGTTACCAGATAGCATCTCCACTTTCCAACCAATGTGGATTCGAATGGACTGTGGATTCGAAGGCACTCTGCCATGGATGTGTGTGAATAGACAGTTTCACTTCCCGGCATAACGCACTTCCTTACTTATTTGGACGCCCAAAAGAGCTTTAAAAAAACCGTGTTTAGAACCAGTAATCGGTTGGTATTGAGGAGGGTTTGGGGTTGTAGTAAGGAAGCATTATTTAAAAAAAGAAAACATTGAATTTGTATTAAAAAAAAACTCATGTTGTTTAAAAAACCGTTCTGTTTATACTTAACTTTAGTCCTTAGTTTCTGAGATGCAAATGCTACATAAATATAGAAGTGGACGTGATCTTTAACAATTTTTAACTTCGTTTTCTAAGTTTGAAACACGTGCACATAACATCTTCAATATTATTTCCCATTGTCGAGCAGGATAAAGTAAAACACACACAGTTAACTAACAGAAACGACAAGGAATAATTGCACAGCACGTTTTCGGCTTTAGATAATATGCTGAGTAGACTCAGTTGCCTGAGCTGTCGAGATCCCGCACACCTTTATTTCCCACGCAAATTTCAGTGAGCATAAGCCTGCATGTACACGCTGCATCATTTTCGTTCGCCTCTAGCTGGTAAAATGCACGTCGATTCCTCGTCACAGACACCTTGTAGGGAATCAATTCTCTTTTCATATATGACTTAGTTAATATGTTCTTCGACGTAACGCTCGCCTTATCTGATTTCCAGTCACACTCTGAATATCTTGATATTTGTGACAGTTCATAACTATTTATTCCAAATAACTGCTGAATTTCTGAGATGTGTGGCGCGCACATCTCGCCTTAAATATATGCCCCTGTTTAAAGCTCGTTCCAGTATTTTCTAACTTTTCACACATCCATGGTATACTAAGGTTTTTACAACCTTTCATGAATAGGATTGTTATTAAAAAAAAAAAAAAAAAAAAAGCTTCACTTTTAAGAGTTGCTTTGCACCGAATATTATTTGTTTAAATTCTGTCGTGCAAGTCGCAGTTGTGATGATAGTTCATTTTTGCTTCTAGATTGTGTATCCCATTTCTAACTGCTAGTGTATCCCAGCTCTCATGTGTTACAGTATTTTTTTGATGACTGCGCACCACAGTTGTCAAACTATTTCCACATTCCCGTTTATTCTTACTGCTAAGGTTTCCTTGCACGTGAAATGTCATGCGTACATAATAGGCAATAAAATAGTCCCATTTCCGTCTACTGTATGGAGTTTGGCTGTTGCATGGAAGGCTACTTCTGAACTGGGTTTCCTTTTTTATGTGATGCGGGATAAACAGTACTCGTTTGCTCTGTAGTAAACATAAGATGTATATAGTAAATATACATCTTATGTTTACTAAGCCTCAAGATGGTTTCAGCATATGAACACAAACATTGAAATTATATTATATGCATAGTAAAATTTCGAAAACCTCTTCATTACGTCAATATGTGTATGTCATTCTGATGAACACACATATGGGCAAACATATGTGTGTTCATCATTTTCAATATGACGATACAAGTTTGGCTATGCATATTCAGGCTGTAAATGAGAAATATTTTACAGCCTGAATATGTAATTCAGGCTGTAAAATTGGCCTTAATCGGATGTTCTGTCGGTGCACTATTGGAAAGACATAAAACCGCAGTGTGTGCATTTACATACCAGTTTGACCTTTAAATCTTCGGGATATATTGTCATATTATTGATAAGCCTACTGGTTTTGCAAAACCAGAGTCTTCTAAAATTCTTTAAGTATTGGCATTCCTTAAAAACTATCGCATCTTTGCATTTCCAAGAACGTGCAGCGGTATCCTATTTGCCCGCCTACAATTAAGATAGCTTTGTTATTTTTAAAGTTAGTCAGAATTATTTTAATTTGTCACATTCCTTTTTTTCCCCCCATTTTATTTATTTTTCATTTGTTGATCGAGTTGCTGCGTTTCTTAGACGTGGCAAATAGGGTCAGGTTGGGGTGTTCGAAGATATCCGTTACTGAAATAATATGCTTGATGTAATGCAAAGCTAAAGACTGCTTTCGCTGTCAAGATTGTAGTCTGACATATGTCAGACTACAATCTTGACAAGTAGCACTTATCGCTACGATACTGTAAACATATGATGTAGCGGCGATATTGAATGCATTTAATGACCTTCGCCCCCGTTACATAGGCTTGTGCATGCTCTTCCGCTCATTAAATATACCTTACTCGTTAGACCAGTGGTTCTTAACCGGTGTTCCCCGGAACACTTGTGTTCCGCGAACTGGTTACAAGTGTTCCGCGGTGAAAGATGTCACATGATATAGCTCTAAGTGTAACTGGCTACTCTGATCCTAACAACTGAAGATTGCTATGCGTGTTGACTTCTAAACCAACAGAACAAACCAGCATGTTGTGAAATAGTAAACATTATGTTTGGCGACGAAGCAAAAAAGGAAATTATGAAAATTCCTCATTCGGACGACACAATAAAAAATAAAATTAAAGATACCTCAGATGATATTGAGAAAACAGTTACCAATAAACTTTCTAACAACATTTTGCTTTACAAATTGACGAATCCCCTGATATTAGCGGTAAAGCTCATATACTAGGATTCGTTCGTTTCATTAATGAAAAAGAAATAGTGAATCAATTTCCATGCTGAGAGAACTTAAATAGCGTTAATACAAGTATCCAATGGAAAAATGAAAATATTTTGACATCCACTGACAGATTGCCAGCTTTTCAGAAAAAAGTATCTCTTTGGAAAGCATATCAGAAAAAAAAAATGCGCTTGATATGTTTCCTTCGTTCCATAATAATAAAAAAAAAAAAGTTGAGGGAATTATTTCCGTTCTAACAGAACATTTAACAATGCTGGAAGAAAAGATTTAAAGTTACTTTTCTTCCTTAAATACACACAATTATGACTGGATACGAAATCCATTTATCACAGTTAATACATCGAATTGTGAATTTTCGTTACAAGAAGAACAACAATTAGTTACCTTGTCAACGGGTCGTACTCTAAAAATGAAATTCTCTGAAATAACTCTTCAGGAATTTCGGATTTTTGTCCAAGCCGAATACCCAGCTCTCTCCACAAGGGCACCGAAAATTTTGTTAGTTTTCAACAGCATATTTGTGTGAGCTCGGTTTCTCAATATTAAATTATCAATATAAATCGTGAAAGACTTACTAATATAGACAAAGAGATGAGGGTAGCTATATCACATATTAGACCTGATATTGCTGAAATCTGTAAAAGCCAACAAGCTTTTGGTGTTCCCCAAATATTTCTTATAATTCAAAAGTGTTCCGTGACTTCGAACCACTGCGTTAGACAGACAAAGAGACACACGCAGCTGGGTCTACACGATTTGATGGTCTTGTGTGGCGGATCAAACAAACAAACAAACAAAAAAAAAAAAAAAAAAAAAAAAAAAAAAAAAAAAAAACGCTTGTGCGATTTGTAACATAAAAAATAAAAATAAAATCAGGACTTACCCAGCATATCCCTACGAAATTAAGCCAAGTTAATTGGAGTAAATCATCAGTCGCATCCTTCATCTCATCTTCCCGTAACAATTAGAATCACTGCCTGTTACGAACTCGGCTTCTTATAAGAGTTGCACATTTATTTAGAATTTTCTAAACGTGAAATCATTTATAGTACAATACATTCGATCCTGTCTCCAGTAATCGATTATCTCTCTCAAGCCGGATTTGTCTGTATTGTAAGAGTCAAAACCCGAGTTTCTAGCGGGATGAAACTATGCCACGAGATATGAGCGGTGTGACTCACCTTCATTTGAAAAGTCCATGAAAATGTTCTATTACCGTCGGGACTCTGGACTTCTTTACTAAAGGACGCATTGGTTACCGGCTACACTACGGAGAGCGCAAACTATCATCATAGAAAGAATAAAAATAAAGAAATTAGTTGCCCTAAAGAGTTAAATAAATGTTCCACGATGATTAACCAGTTATACGTATTACGACTTGTATTTGTTTAAGAACGTTTATATGTTTAGTTATCGAAGCTAGTTGCTAATCAGCTTTTTCAAATGAAATTTGAAAAATATAACCCTTGATTATGCTCCAGAAACTTAGTAACAATATGAATAGATCTTTAATAAATTGTAATTACACCGGACTGTAGGCTTTAGTACCTGTTGGTTACCGGCTACACTACGGACTTTTCCTCACTTAAGTTATTCATCCATAAAAAAAAATATTTTATAGTTTGCGTCTGTGTGAGTAGTGGAATAAAATAGTTTGCCTTCAGTCGGAGGTGGAAAGATTTTTCATCCCGCAAAACAGGCCACCTGACCGATTAGAAGAACACGCGATTAACGTGATATACTGGTCTCATGATGGTCTTTGTTGCTTCGGTTGTAATTCAGACCAAACGTCAACGGGAAATCCTCGCGCGTCAGTAGCAAACAAAGCAGAGCATCCAAAGAGACTGAACTTATTTATATCAAATATAAATAACAAGTATTCCTCATATGTGTCGTCAAGGGCTGTACAGGATACGATGATAGTTCCGCGCGATAACCGTACGGTATTACTTACTTACTTAATCCTCTTCACTCTACCTGGGAGCATAGGTCTTCCACCACCATTTTCCACCGGACTCTGTTTTTTGCTTCTGCTTTCATTTGGTTCCAGTTTTTATTAATATTTGTTATTTCTTTCAGTATTGTTCTTTTCCATGTTTCTCTTGGCCTTCCTCGTCTTCTTTTACCCTGTGGTTTCAATCTAGAGCCTGTTTTTACTATTATTTTATCTTCTTTCCTCAACACCTGCTCCTACCATCTCCATTTCCTTTCTCATATCTGTTGCAACTTGGGTTTCTGGTTTGTTCTCTGCCATAGTTCTTCGTTTGATATTTGTTTTGGCCAATATATTCCCAGTATCATCCTTAAACACTTGTTTAGGAAGACCTGGACATTGTTAACTATCTTTTTGTTTTACATCCACGTTTCTGATCCATACATTAGTATTGCCTTTACATTTGAGTTAAATATTATCATTTTAGTTTTTATAGACAAATTCTGGTTTTTCTACATATTTCTAAGTTGGTTGAAAGTTGAATAAGCCATCTGTTTCCTTCTATTTATATCTTCGGTAGTTCCTCCTTTTATTGATACTATTGAACCAAGGTATATAAATTGTTCTACTTCTTTAAGCGGCATTTCTTCTATTGTTATTTGTTTATTTTGCTTTGCATTTCTTTTCATCAACATTGTTTTATTTTTATTTATCCTTAAGACCAACTTTTTTGGCTGTTTCTACAAGTGTTGTTGTGTTTTGTTCTATATGTTGGTGCTTCTGTGAAAGTAAGCAGATATCATCTGCAAAATCTAGATCATGGAGTTGGTTTTGAAGTAACCATTGTAATCCTGTATTTCCATCAGATACTTTTCTCATCACCCAGTCTATGACAATTAAAAACATAATAGGGGAGAGTGTACAACCTTACCTTACTCCTGTCTTTGTTTTAAATGGTTCTGAGAGGGTATTTCAATGTATTACTTTAATTTCAAAATCTTCATACATTTATTTAATTATTCTTATTATTTTTTCTGGAAGTCCATAATTTCTAAGTAATTTACATAGGGAAGATCTGTTTATACTGTCGAAAGCTTGTTCAAAATCGATAAAATTTAAATATGAGTTGCCTGCCATTCCAATGATTGTTCTATGATAATTCGTAAAGTAGCAATGTGGGTGGTGCATGATCTATTGGCTCTAAATCTTGCCTGTTCTGGTCTTAGTTGTTTTTCTTTTTTTTTATTTTGATTCTTTCTGGTATTATTCCTTGCTAGTAGTTTACTTATAACACTCAGCAATGTTATACCTCTCCAATTTTTGCATTCAGATAGGTTCCCTTTTTTGGGTAATTTAACCAGTAATCCAATATTCCATTCATTAGGCAACTCTTCTTTCTGACATATCTCATTTAGTAAGGGATATAATATCTCCTATAAGTTTTGTATTTGCTTTTAGTATATCGCCTGCTATGTGTCTGCTCCCGGTGCTTTACCTGTTTTGATCTGAGTTATTGTAATTTCTATTTTTGTTATTTCGTTCAAATTTATATCTAATGATGCATTTTGTTCATTTAATTCTAGGCCGTGGTCACCATCAGTCATTTCTTGAAATTTCTCTGAGAAGAATTCCACTCATCTATTTATCTGTTCTTTTTCATTTAATAATAGTTATCCTTCTTTACTGTATATAGGAACTATCCATTTGTTTCGTTTTCCACTTAATTTCCTTGTAATATCATACAACTTTCTAGTATCATTTATATATGCAGCATCCTCTGCCTCTAGATCCTCTATGTATTTTTCTTTTATCATTTCTTGCACTTCTTTGTTAATTGCTCTATATCTTTCTGCTTGTTCAATATTTTCGCCAATCTGTAACAGTTTCTCTCTCCGCTCTATTTTTAATTTGGTGTTTTCTGATATCCATTCCTTGTCTGTATTAGTTCGAAATCCCAATATATTTTCTGATGTGCTTATTAGTATGTCTTAGTCAAGTTTTCCTCTATGTTATCTCCTCTTTTTTCGAGTTTATCCCATTTATCCTGTAGAGTTGTTATAAATTTATTTCTAATCTCGTTGTTTTTGAGTTTTTCAATTCTAAACCTCTTCCCATTGTGCACTGTTTGTTTATTTTAAAATATTTTTACTTTCATGGTGGCTGTTCGGAGAAAGTTATCTGAATATGCTTCAGCTCCGCTTTTAACTCTGACATCCAGGAGTGATTTCCTCCAATTGCTTGATATATGGTCTATTTGGTTCTTTGTCTTTCTATCTTGTGCTATCCATGTCCACTTGTGTATTTTTATGTTGGAAGAGACTCTCTCCTATTACAAGCTGATTGAACATACAAAAGTCTATAAGTAACTCCCCATTTTCATTTATTTCTCCTTCTGCATACTTTCCCATAACAGTTTCTTTATAAGTATTATCATTTCCAACCTTAGCATTGAAGTCTCCAATTATAAGTTGCATATCTTTTTATTTGTTGTTTCTATACTTCTCTGTAGCATGTTATAAAAATTACTCTTTTCTCCCTGGATCGCATCATTTGTTGGTGCATATATAGCAATTATTGTGATGTTCTGTTTGCCGGCTTTAAATCTAGCGTTTAGTATTCTTTTGGATATTGGGTTTTTCACTCCATTAGTGCACCATGAGCTTTCTTTGTCATCATTAGTGCAACTCCCTTTATGTGGTCATTCGTATTAATCAGAGTAGATTAAGTAGTAACCAGAGTTTAATTTGATTTTTCCAGTTCCTATCCATTTCGTTTCGCTTAATCCCATTATTTCTAGTCTGTATTTTTCTAGAACTCTCGAGACTTGGTATGTCTTCCCAGTTTCGAACATGGTTCTAACATCCCAGTCCAAGTTTCTCTTTTGGTAAGGTGTCTGTCACTTTCTTCCGCACCTCTGCTTCCCCAGAAGGGCTTTCACAGAGGTGCCTCGTGTTCGTGGCAGTGTGTGTTCTATTTTCTTCATCCGGTATCACATTTTGGAAGGTTTCAGTTTGCATAGCAAAGATTTTTTTCTGAGACTGGGTTGCTCGTCCATTTATCCGGGCTTGGGACCGGCATGTCAAGTTTTCACTAAGCATGGCTGGGTTGTAAGGTATTACTACCTTCCCATTTACTCCAAATTAGTCGGTTATTTGTCAGGATTCCAATATTGCCAAATTTTGTATTTCGGTTTTCTAAGGTACGTCGTACTGTATTAGTCTTCCTCTGGAATCTTTTCCCTGCCATCCTGGCATCGAAAACTTCTGCTAATCCTTCCTCTCCCATTCAGTTAGTGACCATACTAATTTAGATTACTCTTCTTGCACATTACTGAACACTAATAATGTCAAATACCTTCCTGATATCTTCATTTTTAATATGAACATTAACGCCATCTGTCCACTTGTTTTCTTCAAATTATCCTAATTTTTCTCAAACTTTCGTACGATCACTAGTCTTTGATCCTGTTTTCTTTGTAACTCAAATTTCAGATGCGTAAGTTAAAACTAGTTTGAACGTTGTCTTATATTTCTGAACGTTTTTGATCGAATGCTATCTACTCTAGGTGCTTTATCACATTTCAGGTTCTTGATGGCCTATTCTACCTCAAGTATTGATATTATACTTTTGACTGCATTCCTCTTGAATATTTTGTAACACTGTTCTGTCACGGCTGGTTTCATTTGATAATCCTCGAAATAATTACTCCTTATATCCAGAATATCTTTGTTCACCTTTTCATTTGTTTTCTTTTAACAGCATTGTTTCCTCCATTTCTAAGCTTTTTCATTAGCTTTCAGACTATTTTCCCACCTTCCTGATATTTATCTTCTATATTTTTACCAAAGTTTTCTCATGATTGCTTCACTTAAAAAAAAAAAAAAAATTCTGTATTCTCTCAGAGTGCATGTAGACTTGACATGCTGGTAACTTGGAATATCCTTCCTTCCTTTTCCGCAACCACCTTTTCAACTTCTTGAGTGACCCACGAAGTTTAGATTTCCTATCCTATTGTTCTAGATCTTTCAAAACATCAAGCAATGTTTGTTTGTTTTTTCAGAGTGTGCCACTGGATCTACAAGGTTATTGTTTCAAACTTTTCTTTTCAAAAATTCTAAACATTAGTTTTATGCAAATACCTGATACGATTGACAATCAGTGAATGCTTGTTAATCCCAACTTGGGCATGAATAGAAACACCTCGGCGGAACTGCTACTCTGCATTTGCACGTTGAGAAGGAAAATCCAATGGTTGCAGATTCAGCTAACTACATGTTGGATTCTGAAAGTGCATCGGACTATTTTGAATCACAAGGTGCACGTGACATGTAAAAACGATACACGTTGAATACGTAAGCTTCTGTGGTTTAGCAGCTCTGTAGAAAATTTTCGGTATTAAGACCACATGTTTTTCGACTTATAACAAATTTAATAAAATAAACAATAACCCTACAAGTTTCGTAAGTCGACGGACTTACATCGGTAGGGGGTACTAACAAAAGTTATACACAAAAGAGACTAGAAACAAATAATTATACATAGCAGATCCTTTCTTTTAGGCTTGCGCGATGATCCAAGTACATTCTTGAAAATTATGGAGACAACTACCGTGTTTGAGTCAACTTTAGTTTAATATAACTAACTCTACATTCGACGTTTCAACCTTTATATCAAGGTCATCTTCTGGAGCATATGCACTATATACAAAAAACAAGCTAACTATAATCTATCTGGTTTGTTAAAGTTACTGACTAACCGTTACAACAATTGTTGGCCTGACCTCTAGTGAAAAAAAAAAAAAAATAAAATAGAATATACATCAACGCTAGAATCCTATTATTAATATCTGTTTTGTAGAATCACATTGGGGACAACAACAAGTCTGTGTGTGTGTGTTATATAATTTACAATATGATTATACATGTACATTCCAACTAGTTGGTATGGAATGGTTTCTAATACTAGCTAGAAGTTGGCTAGAGTCCTGATTTATGCTGGGTCTTATGTATTATGTAGGTTGAGTGTGTGCCATCCAGTTGTTGGTCAGTAACCTTAACAAACCAGATCTATTGTAGTGTAGCTTGTTTTTTGTATATAGTGCATATGCTCCAGAAGATAACCTTGATATAAAGGTCGAAACTTCGAATGTAGAGTTTAGTTATATTAAACTAAAGTTTTACTCAAACACGGTAGTTGTCTCGATAATTTTCAAAAATATACATAGCAGATGCTATCAGAACTTCACAATTGGTACATACAATCAAGTCAACAGAATAAACAAAACTTTAAATTACTCTATACGCATTGGAACAATGCTAGTTGTTGCTGTCACGTTCTGTAGCATGGCGTGTGTCGTATCCCGGGTCCGAGGTTGTTACATTTTTAATGAAAAACCAAACTTGGTGCAAGATTAAGCCTTGATTATTGTTACATTGTGTGGGGATCCGCAGCATTTCAGAGGCTTCCTTGAACTTTCCTGTAAAACAATTATGATCAGCGCATAGCATTTTTGTTGGCTTTTCTTGCCAAGGTGCTTGATGGCCTGTGTTTGTTGTATGGGATTCCAAACCTGCTGTCATATTTTTTCGACATCTTTTACGTGTTGATACATGCGAATACCCCCCTCCCGACCTTCCCTCCTAGCCTACATAGGCATTACCACAAGAACAATGAATCTCGTGAATGCCTGGTTTATGATGTTTGAGGTTTTGATGGATGTAAAAATTTGGAGATTTAGTGGTTTAGCAGCTATACAATGGAAAAAAAAAAAAACCACTTGAATGTTATAATCACGGAGAAACGTTGCAACTTTGTAACATTTTTGATGCAAGGCGACGGGAAGGTATTCTTAAAATCTTGTTTATGTAATTGAGCTGTCGAAGGTGTATTAAGAATTTTGTTAATTATCTTGGGTTCATATCCATTGAAGGCCTCAGGTGGCGCAGTTCTTCATTCTTTTGTTTGACGTACTGGAAATATGGTATGCTCTATCTCGTAATATTTTAATCATTGGTAATGTAATGTAACTTTGTTAAAGGACGATGGTGTGGAGCGGTTTATCTTCCAGTCGCTGTAGTTTACTGAAAAGGTCAGTATTTTTACTACTTTGTTTACTTCGAGAAGGATATCAAGCTTTTAAAGCTGGATGCAAGCTGTTCAGATAATCTTTAAATTGAATTAAATCATTCGTTTTTCCTGACAGAACATCAAAATTATCATCAATGTAACGTAACCAAGTTTTTGATTTCTTCTGACAGTTTTCAACAGCGTTCACTTCGAAATTTTCCATAAAGAGATTGGCTAGCGCTGGTAATGTAGGGGGGGGGGGGCATTACAAGCCCTCAAGCCCATCTTTTTATTCCCAATATTTATCATGAAATATGTAAAAAGCGCTTTCCATGCAGTGTTTTGAATAGTCTTTGTCCTGTGGGAAAGCTTTTGAAGAAGATCATGTGTCATCCAACATCTAAACTTGTGCTAGGATGTCTGAAGACTATATTTAAATTCTTTACCTTTTCAATAAAATGCAAGCCATTTTTCACACATGACTTTAAGCTGACTTTAACAAGAAGAACATCTAGACCACACAAAAATCATCTTTCGTCCAAAGTGTTATCTGGTACCGAAAAGAAACTCTTAGCTAGAGATTTTAATTTTGCCTTATCCCCAAAAAAACATTCCGAAAGTGAATATCATAGCGTATATGGAAAAGTGAATACGCCATCTCTCAAGAGACTTCAGACTTCATCCTCATTCAAACTTCATCCTTATTACTAAAACTAAATTATCACCTAGAAACATCCCGAAATTAGAGTTGCCAGCTCTTAAAGAATTACAAAGAGATAAAAACAGAGTGATAGTTAAAGCAAACAAAGGAAATGCAACAGTGGTTATGAACACAGATGATTTCTTAATCACATATGTTTCAAGATCAAGGACAGATTTTCTTCAGAATTGATTCATCTTTCCTCATAATTTTATAAATAAATTTACCCCCCCCCCCACACACACACACGAGAGGTACAAGAACCTATAACACATCAGTGTAGTCCAGGTGAGGATTAATAAAGAAGAAATTTCTCTCTCTCTCTCTTGAAGAGCTGGAGGTTGAAGTGTTTGGGAACCATATTATGAAGAAGGCTTTTTAGAGGACACAGCGGTAAATGGAATAAATGAGGAAGAAGAGAAGCAGGTTAGATGTATTTCTAGTTGTATTGAAAAGGGATGTTGGACAGCTGCTGCTCTTGTTTTAACAGGTGAAACGAAAATCAGGGAACGACGATTGACAGTTCGCTGGGGAGCAATTCATCTAAAAAAAATTTAAGAGGATTTTAGGTGCACCACTCCAAATGCGTGACAGTACTCTAAACATGGATGAATTGGAATTCGTCCACGGTTAGTAGCCGGGTTGGTTTTAAAATAGCATCTTGAGTGGAAAAGAATGCTTTTCAGCAACTTCAATTTTAGAAATTGAAGATGTTGACGCCATGTGTGTGTTTATGGCTGGAGGCAAATGCCAGGCCAAGCGAGAGATCTGATCCTGTCTGATTTGTGTATTAATGAAGTAAAAGGTGAGCTGAGATCCCCTTTTGGAGAAAAGGCAGGACTGAGTCGTGATGGCAGTGAGGGTGAGCAGGTTTTCCTTGCTCCACCGAAGGATAGTATGTAGATCATTGCTTACCGCATGGTTGCTCGAAGAGAGTGGCATCCACCATGAATTAGAAAATTAACCATTCTATTGGATAATGCTCATTCTGTATGTTTTCTTTGGGAAAAAAAATCAAGATCCAATGCAAAAATTAAGTTGTAATTACTATCGGAAGATCCTAGTAAGTTTGGAAATTAAGAAAAACGAGCTTAACAGTTATTGGAGTTGTGCTTGTTTTCATTAGTAGAGATTCGCATTTTTCACTCTCTATCACTTTACCTGAAATCGTCTTTCATATTTGAATGTAAATGGTTTTTTTTATCATTTTTACTGTTTAATAAATATGGTGTCGAAATGGTTATAACAAATTCCGGACATCGTGAACAAACTGCATGGAGGAGAATTAAGTTCTAGGTAGTGCATTTTCATGAGAACGGCTTATATGGAGCTATATCGTCATATAGTATATTCACTGTATATTGTTTAGCACTTAGTGTTGACGATTTTATTCAAAAGGACTCATTCTGATTGAAAAGCAAAGTGTAGGCTCGACTTCATTACATTTCATTGTTGACGTCTTTGTGGCTTCTAATTTCTACACTGATTCCAGCATTTTTTCCACTATTGGAAACGTCAGTCTTCATTCATGGGTTTCGCCGTCTGTGACATTTTATGGATCTCTAACGGAATTTTCAAATTTCTGTCTTTCAACGAGTACCAATGATGCAAGACTACGGTTGTGTTATTCTTGTCCAAAACTATTGCACAAACA
The DNA here is from genome assembly GCF_054136105.1 of Typopeltis vanoorti. NCBI lineage: Eukaryota > Metazoa > Arthropoda > Arachnida > Uropygi > Thelyphonidae > Typopeltis > Typopeltis vanoorti. The sequence continues at coordinate 40,079,957 of NC_143553.1, forward strand.
CTGCGACATCCATCTGGGCATTGTCGAATTCTGAATGCACAGTTCCTTCACATCAGAGAAAGCAGTCATGCTCTTCGAATGAAGGATGTCTAATTTTCTTAGAATGCAGTGGTCACGAACTTTAACGGCTAATGGCTGCTTGTAACCTTTCAAAGTTTTTATTGAGTTTAAAAACAAATTTTGATCCAAACTCTTTGCCCTTGAATAAATGTACATTTCGATAGTCATAGACCACACGAAAAAAAATGAAGCCTCATTTTTGATTTTGCACCAAAGCTATAATGCAGCTATAAAGCATATGTGCGAAGAGGCCAGACACTGAGCTGTTTCTTTTCGATCAGAGCGGTCCTCGATCTCAGATCGAAGATCACTGTTTCACGTCAGTAACATTTCGATTCATCGCTATTTCCTTTTACATAAACGAAATGACATTCATTATTTATCACACAAACATCTTTTTTTGTCTATGTAAAAGATACCTTGTATCGTCTCTAGTCAGCAGTTCCAGAATAAAGGATCCTGACTTGAATCAAGTCTCGACGGCCTTCTGATGGGTTGGGGACTCCCAAAATAATCGAAGTAACTAAAATCATTGTAAATATGCGAGAAAGTATATGCAACCCATGTCATGTAAATTGTTTGTGTGGCAGAACCCTATTATTCGTATAATAATATTTTCTAATTAACTAATATATAATAATAAAAAAAAAAGTGAAACAGTATACGGAGCGGAGAGGATTTTTACAGATGATATGAAACCAGAAGGATGGATTTAGTGGGGGGGGGGTGAAATTCTTTAGGTTAAGAGGGTGCGGAATTTAGCTAAAACAAACGAGGAACCTAAAGTGAAGGGGGAGGGGGATGTAATGAAAGAATGAATAGCTCCCTATTAGCTTTGATATCAAAGATGCGTGTTTCAGTTAAGCTAGAAAAAAAAGGAAGGGTGGGAAGCAGGAATCCTTAAAATGTAAGGAATGAGCGATGTCCTTCTCAGGGTAAACTCTTCTGTGGGGTCTAAAGTCCAAGGCCCAGCTGATGTTTATAGATGATTAGTTAGTGCACGCTGCGATTGTTTCCGATTGCCTTTTCTGTTTGTGGTTGTTTTAAGGGCTGTAGTGTGCTGACATAACACATCTGTAGTTGTATTTATTTTATTGTACTGCATTTTCTGTTTCTTTCAGTATTCTATTCGGGGTATAGGTCGATTGGGGGAAAGGGAAATTTACATTACTAAACTGTCTTCTGAGTCTGGCGCATGCTGATCTCTCAAGATTTAATAAGATCTCGTATTAAATTGGTAAGTATACCTCCATAATGCAGTGCTGGATTACCCATTAAGCAAAATAAGCATGAGCTTAGGGCAGCAAGGGAAGGGAAACACCATAGAATTAAGAACATAACAGGTAGGGGAAACACCACAGAGTTGTTTCCCCCTAACTGTTATGTTTTTAATTCTCAACTCTTTCACTGTCACTCTCGACTACAGTCGAATTTTTTGTAATTGTAATTTTTTTTGACGTGTTCCACTTTAATATGAATTGTTAAAAAAATAAGTTTTCTTTAGTATGTTGAATGACTAAAGTTTAAAATTTCGAAACCGTTAGACATCGATCCGGAGTTCAGTATGTTTGACTGTCTTACCAACGTTTTCTGCATGAATTCGACTGTTTTTCTAATTATTATAAATATATATGATCCATATTCTTCTATGGTATTTTGAATTTTTATTGGCCAATAAATCTAAAAGGCTTTGGATTTATTGGCCAAAACTGACTGATTTTTTCGCAAAACGTACACATAAACTTATTATTGAATCTTTAGTGTCTTGTCGGTTAAGTAATAAAAGGTCAGTTGGTCTTAATCCGACCCCTCCATATGACATTTATATTGGAAGACATATAATTCAGTGAGCCAGAGGAAGGTGGGGGGGTATGAAGTTTTAGAAAATTTGTATGGCTTGTGATTAGTACAGAATAACATGCGATATTTGAAGTTTATAAATATATGCAGTAGGACTCTATGGATATTTCTAATATAGGAGAATTATAGTCCTTTTGTTTTGTGTGTGTGAAGTTTTGCTGTTTCACTGGCATGTACGTAGGGTTCGCTACTGCCTTTGCACAGGGTGTTCTCCTTCAGTTGTTGGATTGTCTTGGGCTTGTTCACATACATTTTTCCTTCAGGTTAACTCCAAAGGAGAACATTCGTGCAGAAATTAGGGCGCTGCAGTCAGAAAAACATTACCAACTAACATGAAACATACTGTAGAAAGGACCCGTCTTTGTGAAGCCGAAAATGGAAGGCATTTACGTGATGTGGTTTTTCATAACTAATAAAAAAATCTCCCGATTCTGTATTCCATTATAAGAAAAAATAATTAATAAATAAAATAAAAAACTATTAAATGTTTAATTCCTCCTTCGTGACTTATTGGCCTCTTATACACTCACTGGGTAAGAGCGTAAATCTCTTGTGTCAGCGGCATTGGAGAATGTCATTAAATATCCTGAAATAAAAACTGATAACCAATAACTAATGAGATTACTTATGGCATTACTAATTTTATCCTAATAATATTATAGCCATAATCCCAATTCTTTTTGTCTGTAGTTTTTAAAATTAAATAAATCTATAAATAAATTTTAGGCCTACTCATGACCAGAATATTAGTTCTTAATTATAAGAAGTGTTTTGTGCACTTACATACCATGTATTTTTCTATATCCCAACTTCCTTACTATATTTACTACCATGGTTATTACCCTCTTTATGATAAACAAAAACACATTTGACTGGGGAGAAAAAAAAAAAAAAAGACCTTACATTTATTAAACCTGATCATCTTCCGAAACATCTCACATCTAAGTATAAATTTTACCAAAAAATTACCAATTCTGGTATCTGCAGTCGCACTTAGTAAAATCGATTACTCTCACATAATTCCTTATTGTTTTATAAATTCACACCTCCTCATTGATTTAAGCAAAAAAAACCTAGCAGCTTATGAAAAGACAGTCCTACTTGAAAGCATCCACAATGAATCAACGAACTTTTCTATATTCTAACCCTACCTCTACTCCAAATTTCAGGTCCTATTCACCACTAACTACCAGCTATGCAATTTGCTACAACTGTCTTCCACACTTCCTCTTTCAACTATATCTTCCAGTACAGCTTGATTCTATACAGGTAAAGTATATTTGCTAGCATGATTGCGATATCTTTCTTCTACGTCGGATCTTATGAGAGATCAGCATAACCTAGACTCATAGTGCATTTTTGGAAAGTAAAGCTCCCTCCCGGATCCACCCAGCAACAGGTTTAACTAACAGGTCACAACAAAAGAATAAATACAGTTACTGAAATGTCATTTCCACAGTCTTGAAATACAAATCTCAGGAATAGTCGCAGTACACACACTGACCAGTCATCTATAAACCTCTGCAGGGCTCTTGGACCTTAGACCATATAATTTACCAGTATAGGTGATTTTTCGCAGTGAAGGACGTCACTATTTCGCTTCCATAATATCAGATAATGCTTCCTGCTATTCCTTTCTTTGTTCCGACGATGGTATAGTTAGCGGAAACACACATAACATCAGACAGGATACTGCTCATTCTTCCTTCCATCTTTTGCATTCACTTCTCTCCTATTTCCTTGTTTGTCATAGTCTAAAGTCATCTCTCGTTCCTGTCTTTCTCTTTTCTTTCTCCACTGTAGCTTTTTGCTTCCGCCTTCTGCTTTCACAGGTATTGCAATAGTTTTTTCTTCTTTTTGAAATGCGCCTGCGTAGCCAAGTCGGTTAGCCGAGTGGTTAGCGTATCCGCTCTTCAGCCAAAAGGCTGGTTCGAATCCCTCCGTGGGCATGGATGTTTGTGATTTTCTGTGAAAATACTAGCGGTGGTGGGCAGTAGATGGCGTTGGTGTAGATGATGGTAGTTGTTGTGGTTTGCTGTAGTGGGTGGATTGAGTGGTGGAGTGGGTGCCCTCCATCGATGAGTCTTTGAACTCCTTGGAGGTGTCACGTAATAATAATAATGACTGTGCCCGTTGGTGGAAAATCCTGGGTTCAAATCTCGTGTAGGATTAGAAAAGCTTTTGCAAGGGCTTTTCAGCTAAAAGTGAAATATAGAGGTAGGAATTTTCTCTCCCAAATCTTGGAGTTTTTTCATTACCAAGACAGGCGAAATTCAAAACAACCCAACTAAAAAACCCAAAAGCCGGCCGAGTGGAAAGCATCTCTAATCGAGAGCCCTCCTCATACTAAGAAGCTTCTTGAAGGGTTTCTACCTTTCCTGGGAGAAGGTACAAAAAATATGTCATTCAAATCCAAGTGTAGCATGGGTGATTGTTCGGCATATTTACGAAAATGTATGAAAATCAGCCATCAAAAGACTAAAACTATGAAATAAAATAAAAGGATAATTGTATTCACGGTAGAACACACATTGTTTATGGCACAATTTTTAGTGAAGGCGTCAAATTAATAGGGAAACAAATAACAGAATTACTATTTGCTTCTAAGGCTGGTATGATGGTAAGCCAGTTGAATAAACTATTATGGAACAAGAAAAGCATCATCAAAATTACACGTCATCTGTAAGATTCTTATTTTAAAATTAATTTAAACACTGACTTACATATTGCTGACTTGAAATTTTGGATGATGCTGCTGCTCTCGTTTCATAACAATTTTTATTGCGATTCAAATAAAGTAATAATCGGACATTTATACGAGTTCTGAGAAAAGTCAAGGCATTGAACAGATGTCGCAACAATATTAAACCATGAAGCTATTAGAAAATAGCTTGGCATCATTAGCATTTAAGAGTATGTTTCAGAGAATTAATTTTAGATAGTGTGGGCACAATTAGGGAATGGTGATGAAATAGAGTATTGGAGGGGGGGGGGTTAAATCTTTTTTTTCATAACTGCATCAACCCACTTATCCCCCAGTTGGTCGGGTTGATGCAGTTAAGAATCGAAGTGTGAGAAGTCAAAGACCTGACAGAAATTTGGAAGAAAGTTATTGATAGGAAATTATTTTGCTGGAAACTTGTGCTAATAACGATTGAACCACATTCATTTATCGATAGATCATTAATAGAGATTTCAGAAGGAGAGGAGCCATTGAGTTCCTTTAAAAAATCTAAGAAGTACGCCGCATATCCGAAAAAAATCTTTTCTAACGTGGTAATTATTACTATTTAATTTTTACCAACAGTTTTTCGCTCCCTGGGGAAGACTTTGCCATCTCTCTTTACTTTTCCACATCTTGGAACCTTTCTCTCAGTGTAATCTAAAGTTACATTCGAAAGTTATTTTCAAAAAAGATAAATTGTAAATCCTAAACAAAATTTAAACTCTGAATCTGTACAGATACAAAATTAATTTATTTCTGGAATACCAGAAATAAATAGAACAATAATAGAATCAATTGGAAGAGAGTTGACAGGAAATTAGAACAGAAAAAAAAAAGGCTTTGACTTATTTATCGATGAACCTACTCGAAAATCTCATTTTTCGAGTAGGTTCATCGATAAATAAGTTTTCACAGCCTTCTGCCTCCTCCTCCATCGTATCTTTTCCATTTACTACTTTTTTATTTATTTTTGCGTTGCATTTGTAGGCACATCTGCCATTTCATTACAAAATAAATTTCTCAGTTCGTAATGTAATCGAATATAAGTTTGATTCCGTTCGAAAGGCACGGCCAGGTTCTTAATCAGCATTACAGGGAAAAATTTCGTGCATGATAATACCAAAATATGTGTGCGAAGGGATTTCAAAATCCCCACTTAGCTAAGTTACTATTTCATAACTGATGTGTTGACTTCGATATGCTGCGGTCAGTGGCGTTGCTAGAGCTTTTGCCCCCCCCCCTCAATATGCACCAAAAATACTACAAAAAAAAAAAAAAAATCAAAACAACGTATAGGGTAAGGTTCAAAGTGCCTCCCGGGGCGGACCGCCTCTCCCCACAGCTACCCCACTGACTGCGGTGATGTGAGTCCAACCGATATCCAAAGTGTTATGAGAATGTAATCCCTTCACTAAATGCACCGTGATATAAAACTTGTTGAGAGCTAGTACTGGTAACTGGTCATCGAAGAATTTATAATACCACGAATCATTTTTGTGATATGAAACAGGGCGAATTCTCCATGCTTGCTGCGCAAGCTCATTACTTGAGAAAGAAGTAATATTTATTTGTTAATAAATGCATGCATTTATAAGCATTCCATTTAGGCTTTTATTTTTGTAGACAGAAAAGACGTCTTAAGCTTGCGCGGTAATAATTGAGCAAGCATCGAAGGCCGATGCTTGCTCGTCTAGTCAAAGCTACCTTGGCTTGCTCTGTTGTAGTAGCTTCCAGGTCCTCGCAGCAGCAATGTGATTTCATGCGCGCGCATAGCCATTTCACGTCGTCTCACTCTGTTGCTTAAACACAGGCCATACCCAGTCAATGTAGCTCTAGCCAGTGAGCTTCAGCCAGCCTTTGCAAGTGTGTGTGTTGCTTTGGAAAATTAAGTTACAACCAACATTTTATGAAGATATTATTGACCAGTTAATAAAGAAGAATCGCATGGTAGGATTTGTATTCAAGTAGCTAAATTGAAAAAGCTAGAATATCATTTGTAAAATAAATGTTGTATTTGTATGATTAAATGTACATAAATTTCTAAACATATAGTTTCAAATGGTCAGTAATTCATTATTCCGCTAATAAGACTTCAATCACACCTCTCACTTCCTGAATGATAACAAGAGCAAGCGTGAATTTCAAGACCAGCATTCGCCACTGGTATGAAACCTCTGATAACTCATTATCAGCAGGGGATCTTTGATATTTCAGAACAATTAGTTGCAGACCGATCACAAGTTTCGGTGAATGGCCGAAATGTATGAATAGTGGGCTCCCTCGCAAAGTTAGTAGGAAAGCCTGAATTTTGCTAAACCAGTAGGTCTGGTGATCTAATATTTGAGCTGAGATGTAACATATAGTTCAACTGAGCGTTAGTAATCCACTACGTAACATATTAAAAGGATAATAAATATCCACTGTTGTTTTATAGCCATATTGCAAAACAGTATTTGCCTCTGAGAACAGTATACGAGATTATTATTCGAAGGTTGGAATACAATCTTCGAACATGAGAGATACCTTGAATATGCTTTCTCGGTCGGTCGGTGTGTAAAATATAAATATCCAAGAATACCTAAAAGGTTTTATTTCGGAATACCCCCCCCCCCCCACACACACACAAAAGCGTTCACTTATGGAAACTATGATTTTCAGAAATTGGATTCTAGGACTCTGTATTAATGAGAAGAGAATTTCTGACGAATCCCAACGGTTCGAAACAGCTGTCAGATCGATGAAATTTTCATTGAAAACATTAATAAAAGATGAATGTGCAGAGTTCGTACTTTTAAAATAGTGCAGTTTATAAATAAATGCTAGTTCTGGAAATTTTCCAGAAATTAATAATCCAGTTTATCTTTAGATGAAAGAACAGAAATAGCTATTGAAGTATGTCCATTCGTCTTTGAAAGCATTACTTTAATTAATAAAATGACTGCTGAAATATTGTATATGTAATTGTTGGCTCTTGACATTATCTACATCAAATTATTCAGTTTAAATGCAGTGTCATATTTTTTCTAATAACGGATGGACGTGCTCCGATAGTTATTTCTGCTCTTTCATCTATAGATAAATGAAGTGTATACGAATTAGTGCAAAATATACTTGATATAGAAAATATAGATATGCATAAAGATCTTGCTGACTTGCATAAATCTTATCAGTGAAATTCTCGTATTTAGTTTTATTCCAGATGACTATAAAAATTAGTCATCTGGAATTCGACCTTCTGACTAAGCCCTCTGAATTATGTAGTGTGTACCACTGCAAAACTGTTATACCTCCATATTTGAGAATTTCTGGTCGAATTTCATCTACTCCAACTGCCTTTCCACATTTCAGGTTTTTGATGACTTTTTCTGCTTTAAGTATGGATATGTATTCCTGACAGCATTTCTGTTGTGGTTTTTCTACCACTTGCTGACACTGCTTGTTTCATTCAGCAATTTTTCGAAGTAATTACTCCAGACATCTAGAATACGTTTATCTTCGGTTTTCATGTCTCCTTTGTCATCTCTGATTCCTTTTACAGTACTTTTTCCTTCATTTCTAAGCTTTTTCAATGGCCTCCAGAATATCTTTTGCCACCTTCTTGATATTTATTTTCTATGTTCTTTCCAAAGTCTTCCCATGACTTTTGTTTAGCTAGTTTTACACACTGCTTCGCTTTTTTACATTTTTCTCTGTATTCTATAAAAGCGCATAAGCTGCCTTACTTTTCAGGAAAATTTCGATATGCTTTCTTCTTTTCTTTCACTACCTCTGTAACTTCGTGAATTCACCATGGAGTTCTGATTTGTTTTTCTATCCTTGCATCTATTTGTTTTTCTATCTCGCCACATGCCTCTCTAGCTGAATCAGTCAATGTTTTCTTCAGGATTCGCAACTGAATCACTAAGGTTTAGTTCTTGATTACAAACACTTCTTGAATAATGTTTGTGCCATTGAATCTACAGTTTACCTCTGAAATCTTGTCAACCTTGATTCAATTCAAAACTTTCTTACACATCTTTTCAATATGATATTAAATTTTAATCTGCTGAAAACTAAACGTTAATCACTTCCTTTTATCTATCTGCTATTGTGTCCTGAACCAGTGAGAAAACATCGCTATCAATAATAATAATATAGTCAATGAGATTTGTCTTATTTCTTGCGTCTTTTCCCCATGTGAATTTGTGAACATCTTTATGTTGGAACACGTTACTAATAACTAGTGCATGTCTTGAACAGAATTCCAGCAGCCTCTAATCATTATTATTAGTTTTACTGTTTTCTCCAGATTTCCGCAAAACATTTCTGTAGGTCTGGTAATCATTTTCTACTCTGCGGTTTAGATCTCCAATTCCAAAGCGTCGTTCGTTTGTTTTCCTTGCCTCGCGCTTTTTTTTTTTTTTTTTTTTTTTTTTTTTTTTTTTTTTTTTTTGTAGAGGTTATATAATCCAGATATAATCAAATCTGGAATATAGCAGCCTCGTGTTTCGTGAAATCTCCTAATAAATTCATCCTTATCGGATTAAAATTAAAGTGAAAGAATTATAAGGGTTTCCTCCGCAAACGCTTTTGTTAATCTTCAGTTTTAACCAAATAAAAGAATGTAGTTATTTCTTATGTTCTTTGTGTTCCATTGAGAACTTCCGCCCAATCAAACACAAATTAAAGGAAGTTGTAGGAGGGATGGAGAGCATTCTTCACAGATTATATTGTTCAACCGATTTCTACCAAAATATGGCGTACAGCCGTTCCTCCCTTTGCTTATCAACCTCGGAAAAATTCATGCAATCGAATCAAAGCGAAGTAGAGTTATAAGGGGAGCCCCCCCCCCCTCATTTTGCGTAGACTTTATTATTCAACCGATGTTCACCAGATTTGGAACATGGCTGTTTCTGACCTTACTTAAGGAACTCAAAAAAAAATAAAAATAAAATAAAATAAAAAATAATAATTCAGTCCAGTCTGACTAAAATTAAGAGGGGGGGGGGGGAATTGGCGATTCACTTCCTCCACGAACACCCTATAAGTCGCATGCTGTACCTTTTTAGACCATTTTGGATTATAGTTACATCGTACGAGGATCGTCGATAACGACGAAGTCATTTGCCTGGAAAGATCTGACTCCCGAAAGAAATCTGAATCCTGAATTCAGAAAGATCTGAATTATAAGAGCATTTAACTGAAGGTGAATTATTCGGTCTCATACGGAGATTGCAATTTTTTCCTTCTGGAAACTCTGGATTTTCATCCTGCAAGACAGAAAAAACCAGTCAGAGAATACCCGCAGTTGAAAACAGTACATAATGCATTAGCCTCCCTGTTGTAATAGTGCTAGTTTTTCTATGAAGCTAAATTGCTTGGCCGTGACAGACTGTTGAGCCTCACACTTGAAAAGGAAGACGAACTGAGCGGGTTGTATTTTCTGCATTTTTCTCGTTGTTGATTCAGTGCCTGCAGGTGGTTGGTTGTGCTAAACCCCTTTCTGAATCCCGCGTATTCATTAGGTTGAACGTCATCTAATAATCTTATGAATCTGTTTACTCTTTATAGATAGTTTATATACTTGTGACTGCAAAAGCTACGAGACCTCTATCCCCCCCCCCCTCGTGGTATGGTATCTTTCTTTTAGGTATTTGTTAAATAGTTTTTAATTCCTCGATTAATATTTCGCCAAGATAAGATGGAACTACAACAGAAATGTTGTAGTTCACTAAAAGCGGACACACTAATCGAGTGGTTGGTGTGTCCGCTCTCCAGTCAAGAGGCCGTGAGTTCGAATCCCGACGTGGATGTTTGTGATCGTCCTACACTTTGTCTGGAAAGGGAATCTGCGACCCTATCACTTATTATTATTATTATTATTATTATTATTATTATTATTATATCACACCTCCAGGGAGTCCAAAGGCTCATCGAGGGAGGGCATCTACTCTACAACTCTTCGTCTTACTACTCCACCAACTTTCATCATCCAACGCCATCTACCGCAGACTACCACCACTGTACCTTCACCACTGTGAAAGTACTTTTCACAGACAATCAGCAGAAGACATCATTGCCAAATCATGTGAGGTACGGCAGTGACCATATGGCGTTTACTGACGTCAAATGTGAAAAAAATATATATATATATTATAGGTGCTTATGTTTGTATCATTTTAATGGTTTTTTTCTCTGATGTTCGTACTATTACGAACTCGTATAAGCTATCCGATCTTATATTCCTGTCTATTAACTGTTTTTTTTTTTTTTTAAGTGCTTTTGTTTATCAAGAAGTCTGTCTGTTGGACATCATCCTGCCCTTTCCAGTAAAGCACATTTCTTGATTTTAGTATTATATATTCTTCTGATTTCCTTTTCAATCTCACTTAGTCCTATTAGATCCTATTTCATTTTACTTATTTCATATTCTAGTTCTTTCACACTCTCATCATCTGATATTCTACTTGCATTGTATGTAGCAATCATGAAATTGGGTCTCTTGATTGCTTTTATTATTTTGTTTTGTAATATCATGGCCTCTCAGGGGATCCTGTAACCCCTAGAGAGCGCGTCCCCTGGGTGGCGGATAGGGGAGCCCACCATGTGTGTGTGTATATATGTGTATATATATATATATATATATATATATATATATATATATATATATATATATATATATATATATGGTGGGGTGGTCCGAATATACTGAATAATGACTCGTGGACCAACAGGGGCAGTCATCTTGATTGTAAGGGAAGCGGCACTCCCATGGACCCCTAGCTGGATCTATCCTCTCCTTCTTCTACTTTGAGGAAGACCCACTTACTTTAATCTTTCCTTATCAGGAAAGTATATATGTAAGGCCTTATCAGCCAACTCTTCTTACTTTATGACCCTTGTGCTATTAGAGTACTCGAGGGCCATGGGGTCTTTTCATTTCTGGCCTTACAACTATGTCCTCTCTATAAACCTTACTATATTTCTTCTATAATCTACCCTTTCCCCTTCAATATACCCTATTCCTCCTATGGGTTTAAATTCGGAAGAAGGCGAGTTCAGAAGCCTTCAGGTAGCAGCCCTACCACTGAACTATTCCATCGTCAGGCTAGTCCCCCGACATGGAGAACATAACTATACTTGTAAGCTGACAGAAAAAGATAATCGGATTGAATATATGGGAAACGACCCTGGAATGGAAAAGGGAAAACGAAAATGAAAACGACAAAATATAATACACATAGCAAACTGGAATGTAAGAGGAATAGTATATAAAGAAATAGAATTAGACCAATTATTAAATGAAAGAAATTTTAAAATAGCAGTAATCACTGAAACAAAAAAGAAATTAAAAGGAACTATGAGAACTGAAAATTTTAATGTGATATACAGTGGAGTCGACAGAGACCAAAGAGCACAAGCAGGAGTCATGATTTGGATTCATAACTCCCTTTCAAAACAGTTAAAACATTATAAATTATGGAATGAAAGAATAATAGAAGCTAGAATAAAAATAGATAGAGGCTATTTAACAATAATTGGTTTATATGCCCCAGAAGGAAGAGAACAGGATAATATTGATTTTTATAATCAGCTACAAAACATATATAATAAAATAAATAAAAATGATTACATAATTTTAGCAGGAGACTTAAATGCAAGAATTGGAAACACGAAAATTAATAATAATATAGGAATACATGGAGAACACACTCTAAACAGAAATGGTAAAAAATTGATTGACTTTGTAGTTTATAATAACCTAAAAATAATGAATTCCTTCTATAAACATAAAGACATACATAAATATACTTGGGCAGCAAGAGGATGGAAATCAATATTAGATTACTTCATATTAAATGAAAAGACATCAAAATTTTCACTAGATGTTAGAGTTCACAGAGGATATGAAATAAGCAGTGACCACTTCCTTGTTAAAATAAAATTAAGATTACCACCTAAATGGCTACAAGTAACAAGAGCAGAAAGAAAAATTGAAACATTTGTTTATAAAACTAGACTATTGAATGACACAAATGTACAATGGCTATATGAACAAAGAATTAACCAGTATCTAGATACAATAAAAACAAACCGAAGAAATAGAATGGCTTAATATAAAAACGATACTAAATGCAGCAGCAAATGAAAGCTTAGGAAAGACCAAAAAATTCAATAAAAGAAAAAAACTGAAGATCTGGGATGATACAATCAAAGAAATAAAAAGAAAAAAGAAGCCTATCACTAATGGTTAAGCAGTAAAAGATTAGAAGGTGAAATAGAATATAAAAGAATAAGAGCCATAGCTAAAAGAGAAGTCAGAAAAAGACATAGAGAATCATGGAATAAATTTGTTTCTAATTTAGAATTATATTTTGATTTATATAAAATAAGACCCAATGTATATAAGATTTTGAAACACCTAAATGCAGATACCAAAGAAAACATAAAATTAAACACTGAATTGAAATTAGAAGAATTTCTAAATTACTACACAGAACTGTGGACAGACAAATATTTTAAAAAAGACAACTGGCAAACAATTAATGAAAAGGAAATAACTGAAGAAGAATTAGAAATCAGCCTGAAAGAAACAAGAAACGGAAAATCACCTGGAGAAGATAAGCTAGGTTCAGAACTATATAAATACGCAGGAACAAGATTCAAAGGAAGACTCTTATTATTTTTAAATAAAATTTACTCAACTGGTATCCCCCCAATAGAATGGAAAAAAGCAATTGTGATTCCTATCTTTAAGAAAAGTAATAGAGATGACCCTAAAAACTATAGAGGTATCAGTATACTAAATTCATGTTACAAAATATACAGCAGAATCTTATTAAATAACAAACTAATGAAATATTCCGAAAACTTTATTCTAGAGGTACAAAATGGATTTAGAAAAGGACGATCATGTATAGACCCAGCCTTCTGCCTAAAATTAATAATAGAAAATAAAAAGAGAATATAATTTAGAAACACACATTGCATTTATTGACTTTGAAAAAGCATTTGACAAAGTTAAAAGAAACATATTATTTAACATATTAAAAGAAACATATTATTTAACATATTAAAAGAAAGACAAATACCAAATAATATCCTAAAAGCTATCACAAGTATATATGAAAATAATCAAATACAAATAAGATTAAATCATGAGCTATCATATACAAGAGAGATAAACCAAGGGGTCCGACAGGGATGTCCCCTCTCAGCAACTCTTTTTAATATCTACTTAAATGAAATAATAATAAAATGGAGTAAAAATTTACATCAAGGAATTAAACTTTCACCAACAGTTAACTTAAACACTCTCCTCTTTGCAGACGACCAAATAATAATTACAAATTCTGAAGATAACTTACAGAAAGCTATTTTAAATCTAAATGAGATATCCAAAGATTATGGTATGATAATATCAACGGAAAAATCAAAAACTATGGCCTTTAAAAGACAAGATCCATCAAGAACTAAAATAGTATTAGATAACAAGATCTTAGAACAGGTGAATTCATTTAACTACCTAGGATGTATGATCACTTATGAAAATGAAAAAGATATAAACATAAAAATTGCAAAATATTTAAAAATAACAGGAGTAATTAACTCTATATTTAAACCAAACCTAGTTCAAAAACAAACCAGGCTAAAAGTATACAATACATTAGCCCTACCGGTCTTAATGTATGGAAGCAAAATCTGGACAATAAAACAAAAAGACAAACAAAGATTAACAACAGCAGAAATGAAGTTTATGAGAAAAACTGCAAAGTATACCCTATTTGATCACAAAAGAAACGAAGATATTATGAAAGAATTAAACCAAGAACCAGTAATCGAAAAAATTAAAAAATATAAATATAGATGGATGGAACACGTTCAAAGAATGAAAACAGAAAGATTACCAAAACAAGCCTTAAAGTACAAGCCATTAGGGAAAAGAAAACCAGGACGTCCTCTTAAACGATTCAACGATGACTTCTAAGGCCGGAACAGGCCATACTAGGCCTAAATCCTTGATACGGATGATGATGATGAATATCATGGCCCGTTCGATATTATCACACGCTGTCCAAAAGGATAGACCATCTGCCTGTGTTTCTATCCAGGCAACACTGCTCTGCGCTCAGAATATGTTTGAATGATTAAGTAAGCTCTATAGTCAGCTGTTTCCCCCTTATGGAGTAATAAATGCCATTGAGAACCTAATCCTCTGGAATACTATTGCGCCCAGTCGGAATGCCTCTTAGTCTGGTTCCTCAGTATCGACCTATTCTATTCGAGATACCCTGCATCAATACATCCTCGAAACTCGCAAGCCCCTTCAGCACTTCAAGGTGAATTCCAGAGAAAGGAATATACAATATATGTAAATTTAAATTTTGCGGATACTCAGATTACACTTTATGCCATGGAATTACGCTAACTGATAACAACGCTCAGTTGTATAACGATTTAGCTTTTTATATTTCGCAAAATTCATATCAGATTCGTTTAAATTAGATCAGTCAGTAGGCATGCAAGTTTTTCTGGGTGAAATTTGTCCACCCCAAAAATTTTTCAGATTCATTTTGAAATCCCTACAAAAAATTGCTGAGCCATCCCATCGAACCAGTTGCAGAGACACGAAGAAACAAACACAAACCGTGTCGAAAATCGGATGACTCATTAACCCCCACTCAAGCGAGATGGAATTTAATAAAATTTGAGGTGGTTCAGTTTTGATTTCAAGTGGATCGTTTTTATGGACCAAATATGGCAAAACAGTTCCAACTTATATTAATAATTCTTTCCCACCTGGAAAGGAATGTATTGAAATTTGGTACTTGGACAGCTTTTAAGATTTTGTGAAGCATTTCGATTTTGGTTTAAATCGGACCATGTTGTAGTTGACAAAATACTAAGCAAAACAAAATTATATGTCTAGAGTACTTAAGTCAAAATTGAACGATGTGTCATAAACGCGTTGTGACTCTTAAACACTTTTTTTTTTTTACAAAGGGACCACTATCACCTGATCGTTCCAAGAATAACCCAGGGATGCACAACATGCGGGCCGTTCAGTGATTTAATGCGTAATTTAAATAAATAGAAGAAAAAAATTATTTGTATGATAATAAATTATTTAAAAAATCAGTCGATTCAGATATATACTGTATATATTATTATTATTATTATTATTATTATTACTCTTGATATAAATAGATATTTTTATTGAGGAGGAGAGTTTGTTTACATTCCTTCACCTTTAACAGAAATCAACTATAGCGCGTGCGCTAAAGAAATATTAAAATTGATCGGTCAGTTTCTCAACTTCGCACTAGTGACGTCCACATGTAAAAGATCCAGCATTCATGATTAGTACGCGGATACTCGTGTTGCTATTGTCGTCACCGGATCATACGTTCCAAGTCATAATGAATATTATATACATATTGGAACAAACATCCTTTCTCATGAAATTAAACAAGTCACCAATACGTAAAAATCTCACGGATGCAAATCTGAGAGGCATATTGATAACAGCAACTTTCAATTTTACCTGTAGATCAAGTTTTAAAAGATGTGGCTCTTATGTAACAATTACATGATTTGGTCCGTGTCAGCATTTAAGTAGTTGCGCATCCCTGGAATAACCTAAGTGTATAGTGCCATTTCCTCCCTACTCCCAAAAAATGGACACGATGATCATCGAAAATTCAACTCAGTACAGTTTTAAACTGAACTGTATGTGATTATTAAAACAGCTTGCTATCGCGATGTCTATTGGGTCATACTGAACGGTAATTTTCGTTCTTATTAAACAAGTCCTGCATTCAGGATTGCTTGATGAAAAGACCTTTTTTTTTTATTATTAAAATTCCGGTTTTATTGACAAAATTATTTGATTTCCCTTATACCATTTTAAAATGGCAAAATTAGAAGAAACGAAGTCATTCCTACTATACAAGAATGCTGTTACGAAAGGAATCTTTGTTTGTTTGCAGTGTTAAATCTTTGCTTGTTATGTTATATTGCCTAGTATTTCTAATGTTTAAACAGTGTCGAGCTCGTTCATGATTTACGTTTTTTTTTTTTGAATTAGTGGAATCGTTATGACCTTGAAGATTAGTTATAAAGTAACATAAACAGACAGTTGGTATGATGTATTATTAGAAAATGGGACAGAAAATTAATACTTGACAATTCGTGAGAGATTTATATTATCATTTATGGTACATTACGTGCTTTGTGTATAAATTATCCATAATGCTATATTTCACTTGTAATCTTATCATATATTATGTTCTTCTCACAATATCGCTAAGTAAACAAATTTTACGCCCACTCATTTTGCTTCATTCGCTTATTATATACGCTCATTTTCTCTTCACGTTTTGGAAGCCAGTCACCTAAATCCTCCCAGCAGAAAATTGTATTAAAGCTGTTAGACTTTTTTAATAATTATTATTTAATATAAAGCTCAGTGGATGTGGCGTTTGCACACCACGGCGCTTGGCCGCACGAAGGAAGATTTGGTTTCGAATCTAGTCGGCGACTAGAGGAAATTTTTCTAAGACTTTTTTCGACCGGTTCCCGAGTTAGTCGATCTCTGGCACGGGCAAGCGGGTTTTTCCTCCCGGTAACTCGGGTTTTTCGTCCTGTAAACTCAAGAAAATCGACCGTAGAACCCACATTATTTCAGACATTAAATATTGTGTTAGGGACCACGAGATGGCGGCACATTTGAGCCGTCTCTCTTCACTGTGTACCGCTTAATTAGTGATAGCCTTGGGCCATCTATCTCTGATTGGTACCAGTGGAGATTGAACTGCCCACTCAGTCTCCAAAAGTTAGATAGGGCTAAATGGCCTCGCCTACTCCTGTATACGGGAATAAAAAAGGCGTTAGCATATATATATATATATATATATATATATATATATATATATATAAAGAAAGATTACCAAAGTCAGTGCAATTGTGTTCGGATAAAATGGCTACGAGAAGGGAGATGACGGAGTGGACAACCCACCAAAGATGTCTGTTATTGCGTGTGTTGTCTAGCCGATTTGCTTGTAGGCGAGATGTAAAACAGAAATTTCCGGATGAAAAACCATGCTACTCCGTATGAGACCGGTTAACTCGCCTTCAAAATTTTTTCAAAGTCTTCTATGACTTAAAATAGTTCAAAATAGTTTGCTGCTCACCTTTCTCTTTATATACCCTCCACAGCATTTTCTTCTTCTGAAGCTCGTGCTTAAAGATATTATTCATCCATCTAACGCTTACCAGATTATCCCTCCTTATCTTAGATATACAATTTTTAATATTGCTTTCTCTAGTTGTCATTAACTGTCTCCCATGCACTACTAACATCCAACCCTGCCTTGTAATCCCAAGGCAGGGTTGGATGTTAACCCATTGTAACCCCTTCTTGAAGAATATCCTCATGTTGTACGATCTTCCATGTCAAGCCTCATGGTCACCTTGGCTATGGATTATTCTTCTGATCCTATGATCAGAAGAATAATCCATACATAGTCCAGTACTCTCACACCCTAGTCCACTCTATCACATGCTCACCCAAGTAATTATCTCTTAGTAGGTGTATAAATTCCATTTCCTTCCTACCGTGTGACGATTCTTCCTTCCAGTCTAAATATTCATAGTTGAAGTCCCCACAATAATCACTCGACCTGTACTAATTGTACTAATTTGCTAATGAATGTCTCCCAGATCATCCGTGGAACTCCCTGGCTTATAGCAATAACGAACTGTATATTGTGCCTTACTGCGCTTAATCTCACACCAGACTGCTTCAAATGAGTAGCCACCCTCCTGTATATCTCATTCTTTTTGGCTGCAATTCATCCTCTATCATCAATAGTAGCTCTCCCCCATCCTTTCTTCACTGTCTTCCCTGAAAATACCAAACCCTTCACATTCTATTGCCGTAACTGCATCATCTGCTATTAGCCAAGTCTGACTAATGCCTATAACTTTTGGCGAGGTTCCACCTTTACTTCCTGAATTGACCACCCTATTCAATTCTGCACTTGGTCATTCTCACACTCATTTGCCTCATGGGAGCCTTCACACAAACTCACCTGCTTCCACTCTAATTGCTTAAGCTTTCCTGAATTTGCGCTTCATCATGCTTGGTGAACAAAGCTCTCCCTAGACACCTAATACCAAAACCATTTAGATGCAGTCCACCAGCATTGTACAAATTCTTCTTTCTGTCAAACACAGATCCACAAATCCTATATCATTCCTTCTGCACGACTTACATATAGACTCTTTAGCGAGCAACGTCCTCCTCCCAGTTAGTCTCTCTGTCTCCTTCCCTCCCTCCCTCTCTCTCTCTCTATATATATATACACACACACTAGGGGGGTTCCCCCCGAGTTCTGGGCTGGTAAGCCGATTCTCCTTCAATTCTGATGACTCGAGACATGAGACAACAATGTGTTTGTCTCATGAAGGCAAACACATTGTTGGACGTTTCAAAACAATGAAGAGACAAAAAACGTGACATAAAAACGTTTCAAATTTCGGCTTATCTTTTTATATATATAGAAGAGATATACATGAGGGTGATCTATAAAGTTCTCGGTCTCAACGATAGATGGCAACACTATCGGCGAGACTTTTTTTTTCTAAGTTGGTACATCTGTCATAAGCATTCATGTGAAATTGCAAGTCATTCTATCAAGTAGTTCGTTTTATACAGCTGTCTGAAGCAAAAGTGTTGTCAGTATCCCTTGAAAAGGATAAAATTGAGCATCGTGCGGTTATAAAATTCTTTGTAAAAGAAGGTTTAAAGCCAAAAGAAATTCATTCGAAGTTCATCAAAGTTTATGGCCACTCTTCTCCTTCATTTTTCGACAATTAAGAAATTGGCTGCCGAGTTTAAACATGGCCATACCAGCTGTGAGGGACGTCCAAAACGTGTAACAACACCAGAAATCATTGATCAAGTGCACGATATGGTATTGGATGACCGTCAAGTCAAAGTGTCTAAAATTTCTGATACTATAGGCATTTCAAAAGAATGTGTAGGATATATTTTGCAAAGAATTGCAAATGAAAAAAGCTTTGCGCAAGATGAGTGCCGCGCTTGCTCACAGCAGATCAAAAACGCACTCGCACGAAAATCTCAGAACAGTGCTTAGAGCGTTTTAAAAATAATAAAACTGATTTTGTGCGTCGATTTATTATACACCAGCATCCTAACAGCAGTCAAAACAGTGGACAGAAGCCGGTTGTTCAGCGCCAAAGAAGACAAAGTCGGTTCCATCAGCAGGAAAGGTCATCGCATCGGTGTTTTGGGATGCCAAAGGCATTTTGTTTATTAATTATCTTGAAAAAGGTAAAATGATAACCGGGAATATTATTCCGATCTTTTAACCAGACTAGACGAAAAAAATCGTGAGAAAAGACCCGGTTTGCAGAAGAAAAAAAGTCATCTTTCATCAGGATAATGCACCTGCCCACAAAGGTGTTTTGGCAATAGGAAAATTATGGGATCTGCACTATGAATTGTTGGAACATTCACCCTATTCGCCAGATTTGGCTCCCTCTGACGTCTATCTCTTCCCCAAACTAAAACTCTTCCTCGCTGGTCAGCGTTTTTCTTCGAATCAAGAGGTGATTGCAGTTGTAGAGGGGTATTTCATATATTTTATTGAGAACCACTACAGGGACGGGATGATGGCGCTGGAGCATCGCTGGAATAAATGTATTAGTCTCAAGGGAGATTATGTTCAAAAATAAAAATAATTTTGAAATTATAAATTCGTTTTCATTGTTAGGCCCAGAACATTTCAGACCACCCTCGTGTGTGTGTAATCAGCACACACAAACTGAGCAAAGGACCCACAGTTCTTTAGAATCAGAAATGGTTTTTAGTTACTAAAAATGGTCTCGAAATACATCTAGATAAACCAACATGATTGAAAAAAAAATAATAAAAAATAACCAGCTAGACGCCCTCTCTCTAGGAAGTAACATCTAATTAATTGATAATTTCGTCTATCTTGGACGTAGTTATCAGTCAATAAAAAGGAATATTGATAAAGCACACGAAATGACGAGAGAGCTGATTGGATCTTTTATACTTGTATATAGACAACAATTATAAATCAAAGTATTGATGTAAAACGGATCGCATTTAAGTCACATACTTCTCATTAACTTTAGCAGTGAAAAAATTGAATCAACGCAATGAGCCATATAAAGAACGTGTCAGAAGATATCTGGAATTAATGTAATAAAATGAATCCATACTGATTATAAAAGATGGCAGAACACATCACAGTAATCAAAGATGAACGATCAGTTACTCATCAGCATTTTAAAAATGTTAAAAGAAAACGAGACAGTTCTCTCCAGAGATATGAAGAAAGTGCAATTGTCAAAGCACCGGGGAAAATATTTATTGAAGAATAAACGAACAGGAATCTTTAAAACCTGAAGAGAGGAATCATAACTGAAATTACAGATCCAATAAAAAAACGATCCAATTTTAGCAATACGAAGAGAACGATGGTAATAATCATAAAATGATGTGTTTTGAAATTGCATTCTTGTTTAGTCACACCATTCGTTACTACAAAACCAGGGCCGGATTTTTAAGGTGGTAGGTATTCCTAAGCTAAGGCGCCATCCGTCTCGTCCTGAGATGTGCTTTCGCGTTAGTATATCCTAATAGTTTAATAAAAATAAATCAATAATACTTTATTTCTGTAACAATAGTTTTTTTTTTTTCATTATTCGATTTTTTATTTTAACTTTCTGCAACATTTGATGTTGCAGAAAGTTGAAATGAAAGTCTTATGGATTTATTTTTATTATCAAAATATAAGAGTTTTATTTATTGAAGAAGAGCCAAAAGATGTAATTTCAGCGATTATAAATTAATAGAAAGGATGAATATTATAAACCCGTTCTTATTTCATAGTCGAATGTACAGAAACTATCGTTCTAGAGTTGCCTCGGCTTGCACTACTGAAATACACGAGCTCTACCCAGGAGCCCGTATATTTGCCTTTTATGTTTCACTGGCCTGACAGATGTTTTGAACAGTTGGTTCTCATCAGAGACAACAACAACAACAAAAAAAACCTAACAGTCATATTTTAGCGAGTAGTATATTTCATAATATGTACTCCCAGTCCGTGCGTATTGTAATTATTGAACTCCGATGCAGAGGATTGTATTCTCATAACCTCTAGTCTATGTTTGAAACAGTTTCTATACATTGGGCTATGAAATAAGGACATCATGCATAATATTTCCTGTAGGTATTTTTGTATAAAACCCGAAATCAAATCTTTTGGGCTCTTGTCCAATAATTTAAATTTGTCCCGATCGTAAGTTCAATCTATGACAAATATAACTCTGGTATAGGCACTATCGGTGCCAGGTTATTTTGCGCACTAGGTAAAGTTTACAAGTGTGCCCCTTATTTCATAAACTAAAATATTTCTAATGTACATTAGACAAAATAAAATTGTCTTTCAGGTTAAATTAATAGGGCTTTTTTATTTTCTTTTTTAATTAATTTGAAAATTCTCTGTTATAATTCATTTACAAAAAAAGTTATAAAATACCGAAATTTAATATTTTAAAATGTTAACGTTTTAAAATATTTTTCTTAACTGAATTTTAAATAGCGGTAAGTTTAAATCATTTAGGTAAGGAACAAAAAAGAACCAAGAGTTAAATAGTGTGAGGGATAAGGAAAAAGAATCGATACCTAAATCATATATCATTATTTAATTTTGATATTTTAGTAAAGTATGAATAAAGCATAGCTTGAAGTTTTGCGCCCTAGGCGGTTGCCTAGTTTGCCTAAATGGTAGCGCCGGCCCTGGGTATAGAGTTGCTATTTACAAAATTGTTGAACACATCAAGCAAGGATTTGAATGGCAACAACACTCTTCGTGGAAGTGGCCAAAGCATTACTGTAATTCATGAACTATTCCAAGAAAAATTTCCAACGCATCTCATCCTACTCATCAAATCCTATTTCGTTACTCGCAGATTCAGAGTAAAAATTAACGAAATCAGATCTACAGTGAGAAGAATCACAGCAGGAGTCCGCAAGGCTTCCTATGCATTCCTACTTTTCTCCGCTATGTGACAGACCTTCCTACAATGCTCCTACTATCACCGCTCTGTATGCCGATGATACAATCGTCATAGCCAGATCACTTCATCTAGTCACCAAGAAACTCCATATCCGCAGCTGGCAAACCCGAAAGGTTCGCTAGGTGGTGAATTTCCATCAACCAGGAAAAATGCTCTGCATTATTCTTCACTAGAAGAGAGCTAACCTGATAAAAGCGATACACATGTTCGGAAAAACGTATACCTTGGCAAACCTTCGCCAAATACCTAGGAGTATAACTAGATAAAGGCCTGCACTTCAGTGCAGATTTCATCACCACCAAAGCCAATCAGACAACTGCCTAACTCTACCTCCTCTTAAACAGGAATAGTCACCTACACATGAGCAAGATGCTACTTTAAAAGCGATGCTAAGACTTTTCTCCAAACCTATGCCTCACCAGTCTGGGGACATGACATTGAAAGGAATATCAAGAAGTTACAAATAATTCAAAATAAATCACTGATGATGGCAGTGAACGGGCGTAGGTTCATCATGAATCATCAGTTGTATCGCGATGCCAAGATACCAGACATTCCTTCCTTAAAACTACCTCCGAAAAAATTTATTACGTCTACCACAACCAACTCTACCAATCTGCCAAGTTGCCAGTTACTGTCCCCAAAATTTCTCAGCAATACTGAAGACCAAAATCCATTCTAGCAGACACATCAGCCGTTTAGGCTCGCAAGGAATGGGTCGAGTGTCGGCTCCCCATCTCCCAATCTCACCGCTAATAGAGATGAAAGGACTATTTGTCTATTTCCGTATTTAATTTATCATCTTCACTAAAAATCGTGCCTAAGTAGCTGAAATGTTTGACTTACTCTATAGGTTCTCTATTAACAATGTAGTTGATATTTTCAATGCTTCTGCCTATTTACATTGTCTTTGTCTTGCTATTGCTGATTTTCATACCAAATTTATTACAACAGTTATTCAATTTAGTCAGGGAATCTTGCAGACTTGTCTGGATTTATTTAGGAGTATACCATCGTCTGCATAAAGTAAAGAGCTAAAATTAACATCTCCAATTTTGATATCAGGTTTAATACCGCTTTCCTTCATAATGTGATCCATATAGATAATGAATAACAGAGGGGGTGTACATCCTTCTGACACCTTTAACATTAAACCATCTTCCTGTACTTCTTTCAATTCTAACTGTTGACTTACAACTCAAATAAAGGGATAATAAAGTTAATATGATGCTCCCCATTGATACTATATAACTGTAGCGTTTTGAATAACTTTTCTCTTGACACCTTGTCATATGCCTTTTCTAGATCTACAAAATTTAATACAGATCTTGGTTATGCGAAATCCCATGATATCTCAACTATTTGTCGTAAAGTGAAAATCTGATCCTAACAGCCTCTATTTGGCCTGAATCCAGCTTGTTCTTCACAAGCTTCCCTTCTGTAATCCTTCTCAACCGTTTCTCAAGTATATTTGCATAAATCTTACCAGGAACACTCAGTGGAAAAATAACTCTGTAATTCTCACATTCAGTTTTATTTCCCTTTTTATAATAATGGGTTCTATAAGAGCTCTTCTCCAATCATCTGTAATTTGTCCCTCTGTCCAGACCTTCTGAGCTATACAGTGCAATAATGTAAGACCTTTTTATCATCATACTTAAGCATTTCTGGTCGAATATCATCTACTCCTGCTGCTTCCCACATTTCAGGCTTTTGATGGCTTTTTTTTTTTTACTTCAAATACGGATATATATTCCAGACTGCATGCCTGTCTGTTGAGTGTTTTTTTTTTTTATCACTGTGCTGTCACTGATTGTTTCATTTTGC
Organism: Typopeltis vanoorti; assembly: GCF_054136105.1. NCBI lineage: Eukaryota > Metazoa > Arthropoda > Arachnida > Uropygi > Thelyphonidae > Typopeltis > Typopeltis vanoorti. The sequence continues at coordinate 40,104,549 of NC_143553.1, forward strand.
AGTTTTTCGAAGTAATTACTCCATACATCAAGGATATCTTTTTCTCCAGTTTTCACGCCATCTCTAATTCCTTTTACAGCAATCTTTCCTTCATTTATGAGCTTTTTCAATAACCTCTAGAATATCTTGCCACCTTCTTGATATTTATTTTCGTTGTTCTTTCCAAAGTCTTTCCATGACTTTTGTTTAGCTAGTTTTACACAGTGTTTAGCTTTCTTACATTTGTCTCTGTATTCTCTAAGAACCCAAGCTTGCTTATTTTACAGGAAATTTTGATATGCTTAGTTCTTTTCCTTCACTGCCTTTTTAACTTCCTGTGTACACAATGGAGTTCTGATTTTTCTGTTCTTGCAGACAACCTCACCACATGTCTCTCTGGCTGAATCAATGTTTTCTTCAGGACTTGCCACTGAATCTCATGTTTCGTTCCTATTCTCAAACTCTTTAATTTTTTCTTCAATAATGTTTGTGTATTTTAGTCTACATTATACATCTGCGAGCTGCTCAACTTTTAATCGTTTTTAAACTTTCTTACATGTCATCCTTTTCAATATGAAATTCACTTTTATCCTGCCCAAGACTTAATGGTGATCACGTCCGATTTCAAATGCTCTGTACATTCTAGTGTCCTGCACCAGTGAGAAAACATCGCTGTCAACAATAACATATTCAATTACACTTTTTGTGTTCCTTGCCACTTCTCTCCATGTGAATTTGTGCACATTTTTATGTTGTAACATTGCTGATTTATTATATACCAAATTTATTATAACAGTTATTCAGTTTGTCAGGGAATCTTGCAGACTCGTACTGGATTTATTTAGGAGTATAACATCTATAAAGTAAAGAGTTGAAATTAACATCTCAAATTTTGATACAGTGGTGCCTCGCAATTCGACATTAGTTCGGCGACAGATTAGTATTGAGGGTGGGCACTAGCATTTTCAAGGATCAGCAGTGCTGTCAAAGTCAAATTGTTGTCAGTGAGGAATCACGCTCGAGGCAGACATCTAAAAAATTCAATCTTTGAAAGCTTGCTGGTCTACCAAGGCTTTTGCATTGGATTTTCACATCACTGGCAGTTTGGACTTAATGATTTTCTTCCCAAAGCACCAAGGATTTTCTGAGTGCTAGACCAGAAGTGGCTTTAGTTTAAAGTCTCCGCTTGCATTTGCTGCGAATAACAAGGTAAGCCTATCTTTCATATCTGGGAGCTTCACTTCTTCTTGCGTGATGTGATTCGATTTGGCAAGCGCTTCCAAAATAACCCAGTTTCATCCCTGTTAATAATTTGCTGTAGCAGGTAGCCTTCCTTCCTGATTAAATCTTCAAATTTTTTCACAAACTTTTCTGCAGCCTCTTTGTCTTCACTAGCAGCTTCCCCCTGTCTGAGAACACTATGGATGCTATTCTACCTTGGAATCTGTGAAACCAGCCTCGACTTACTTTGAATTCCCCAGTTTGATCTGAGGTACATCCTGGAGTTTTCTTCTCTAATTCTTCAAAAATTAACCTGGCCTTCTCACAGATCATTGTCTGAGTTATTGGATCTCTCTTTCTCTAACCAGGTGATAAGCAGCTTTTCCATCCCGTCATTGATTGAAGATTTATTCTGGTCAGAAATCTTCATTGCACCAGCAGACATCCTAGCACCCATAATCTCTCTCTCTCTCTGTTGCCAAAAAGTTGCCACAGTTGACCTAGGAACGCCATACTCTTGAGCTACATCTGTAATTGTTCAACCTTTCTGCACTTTATCTACAATTTCTTTCTTCTCTATGTTCAACCAAGTGTGCTTCTTTCCTGAATTATTCCTATGTTCACTTCTCTTTGGACCCATTCTTAAATTTCACTCAAAAAAAAAAAATAACTGTGGATGCACAAAATTTTTACATTCTGAAAAATGCAGAATTGAAAATTAGCACAAACATGAGCCAAACACCAATGTAACCCAACGAGAATGACAAATAACAAATGACATCGCACAATTCCATGCAAGCGCATGCGCTAGCCCGCGAAATTCAACTGTCGAATTGCGAGGCACCACTGTTTCAGATTTAATACCACTTTCCTTCATAACGTGATCCATATAGATAATGAATAACAGAAGGGATAATGTACATCCTTGTCTGACACCAGATTCAACATTAAACCATCTTCCTGTATTTCCTTCAATTCTAACTGCTGGCTTACAACTCAAATAAAGACAAAGTATTTCTTGGTATAATTAGGCTGCCCATACGCCCCGATTTGACCGGGACGCTCCCGGTGTCCCTGCCGATTTGTGAATTCCCAGGAAAACATAATATTGCATTGGAAAGACTTTTAATGGGATTATATTGATCAAGTGCATATAATAAACAACTAAGTTATACCAACTAGTTTCACCAACTAAGGCTGTTGGCATCTTCAGGGTACATAACTGATAACTGATTTAAGGCACTAAAAAGTAAAAAACTGTTACAAACTATAATCAACCGATTCCAATTATATTAAACAAAGAACAGAGCGCGTACAATACATTCATAGAGCGTGGATGATATCACTTGTTATTTAGGAACGTTCTATATTTGGCACTATAATTCAGTTCTGGCGAGTTGAAGGATCTGATAAGGGTCTTCCAGATCCCGGGCAAGATTAGTCCTTGGTTCCTGGTAAGGTTTTGTATACAGCGGACAACTGTTGTGGCCTCTTTAAAAATTCGGGAGCGGAAGTCCTCCTCCATGTAAGGAATTGTACTTCTATCCCACTCTATGGTATGGTTCGTTCTTGAGAAATGAAAAGCTAACCCCGATTTTTCTTCTTTGTTATTATTGACGTCACTTATGTGTTCTTTTTGCCTAATTTCAAGGCACCTTGAAGTTTGGGCGATAAACTCCAGCATATTTGGAGAAAGGATGGCTATCTTTTGGAGATCTTAAGAATTGTCTAATCGTTTCTGTGGGTTTAAAGGCCACTCTTATTTTATGTGGTCTAAGGAGTCTAGCAATCTTATTGGAAACTGTCCCTAAGTATGGAATGACAATGGTAGAAATATAACTTAGATCATCTTGTTGTCTTTGTCGGGGTTCAGAGAAAAGTATCTTGTGGACGAGGCTATGAGGAAATCCATTCATGGTAAGGTTGGTGGATATCAGGGATAGTTCTTCCTGGAGGTCTTTTTGATCTGTTGTAAGGAGAGAGGCACGGTTCTTCAACATATGTACAATACTAAGTTTCTGAGAAATGTGGTGGCAGGAAGTGAAATGTAAATAACGTCCTGTATTGGTAGGTTTGCGGTAAACTGAGAGGTTGATACCACCATTCGGAAGCTTCTTAATTAAAGTGTCCAGAAATGATAACGTACATCATCTTGTTGTACGTTATATTTCTACCATCGTCATTCCATACTTAGGGACAATTTCCAATAAGATTGCTAGACTCCTTAGACCACATAAAATAAGAATGGCCTTTAAACCACAGAAACGATTAGACAATTCTTAAGATCTCTGAAAGATAGCCATCCTTTCTCCAAATATGCTGGAGTTTATAACATACCCTGCTCGTGTGGCTTGAATTACATCGCCCAAACTTCAAGGAGCCTCGAAATTAGGCAAAAAGAACACATAAGTGACGTCAATAATAACAGAGAAGAAAAATCGGGGTTAGCTTTTCATTTCTCAAGAACGAACCATACCATAGAGTGGGATAGAAGCACAATTCCTTACATGGAGGTGGACTTCCGCTCCCGAATTTTTAAGGAGGCCACAACAGTTGCCCGCTGTATACAAAACCTTAACAGGAACCAAGGACTAATCTTGCCCGTGATCTGGAAGACCCTTATCAGATCCTTCAACTCGCCAGAACTGAATTATAGTGCCAACTATAGAATGTTCCTAAATAACAAGTGATATCATCCACGCTCTATGAATGTATTGTACGCGCTCTGTTCTTTGTTTAATATAATTGGAATCGGTTGATTATAGTTTGTAACAGTATTTTACTTTTTAGTGCCTTACATCAGTTATGTACCCTGAAGATGCCAGCAGCCTTAGTTGGTGAAACTAGTTGGTATAACTTAGTTGTTTATTATATGCACTTGATCAATATAATCCCATTAAGTCTTTCCAGAGCTTTTTTTGGTCAAGAAAATTAAACGTTTTTAGCATAATATTGCATATTATTACTATTGCACATTATCATGAGTGGGAGGGAAGTAAAAATAGAAAAATAAGTTTATAAAAATAACGATGCTGCGCTAAATTCTAGAATCTAATCCATCTGCATCAAGGCCACTTCGATTGTCGCTAGACCACTACTAACTATGAAACTATGCGCACATGCAGAATCTATACAAGCCAAAAAACAAAACAGACATTTAAAACATACATAATTAATAAAATACTTTCAAGTTTTTTAAGATAACCGTAAACCTGTTTTGTTTGCTTTTCTTGGAAGAACCGTGCTTAAATGTACAATTATTTTGATGCCAATTAAACAATTTAAAGTTAAAAGTCAATATTAATATATTTGTCATACCAGTTATTGTCTTGTATAGAAGCGGTCAGCTTAGGTATAATGCCCCCATTGACACCATACAACTGTAGCGTTTTGAATAACTTTTCTCTTGACCATATATATTTCTCTTATCATATGCCATTTCCAGATCTACAAATCTTAAATACAGATCTTTGTTATGAGAAATCCCATGATTTCTCAACTTTTTTGTCGTAAAGTGAACATCTGATCCTTACAGCCTCTATTTGGCCTGAATCCAGCATGTTAGTAATAGCTAGTCCTTGTCCCGAGCAGAAATTCAACAGGTATTTGTCATGATTATTAGCTTTGCTCTTTTCTCCAAACTTTCCAAAAATATTTTTGTATGTCTGATAATCATTTCCTACTCTGCTATTTAGATCCCCAACAAGGACCAACTTTTCCTTTTTCATTGTGCCAGTTCCTTTCTCCAAGGCCTCAAATTTAAATTACTTTAAATTTCATGTTCTTACTAGTAAAAAAAGTCAATCTAATTTTTTTTTGCTTTATTTACTATTTAATAATTGCGACTTATGCACATGATCAAACATAAATCTATTAGCAGGGATCATACTTTAAATTGACTCTTATATATAGCGCCTCCGTAGCGCAATTGGAAGAACGACGGTACATTGCGCCCTTCGATTGGAATAGGCCTAAGTTCGATTCTCGTCGCGACGGGAGGAATCTTTATCTGGACGATTTCAATCGAAGGTGAGTTAGTCGATCTCATACGGAGGTAGCAGGGTTTTTTCTCCCGGAAACTCGGGTTTTTCATCCCGCATACAGACAAATCGGCCCTTCAGAACACACGCAATTTACAGACAAAAAATACTAATTGTGGTGGGCGGTAGATGGCGTTGATGGAGATGATTCGTAGTAGAGGTTCGGTGTAGTGGTTGAGACAGTTGTAGGTATCCTCCCGCGATGAGTCGTCGGACTCCTTGGAGGTATCTGGAATAATAATAATATATTTTCTTATAGTCGCTTCCCCCTCCTCCGCAGCCGTATAGTTTGGAATTATTTAGAGTTGCGTTTTCGATTGTCAGTAGTCGATCCTGTTTTCAAGAACTATGACGACTTTTTGTGACAAACTTTGAGTATTAAAAAAAAAAAAGTCTGTTCAGTGGCGGTGCTCTGTTTAAAGAGTATGCCAAAAAAAAGTGTGTATTTATGAGACAAAGACATAGTTTTACATACATTTTACTAAATATGTAAGCTTAACTATATGTATATAATCTTTCGTGGGTGTGAGCAACATAAAAAAACAAACAAACAAAACACATATATTAGATTCGCTTTGTTTGTCAGTACAAATTATTTCTGGATTTGACTGGGAGGATTTTTGAAATTCATTACATGAAATCCACTCAGTTTTCTTTGAAGTTAGATTTTCAGAGCAGAAAAGGGAAAATCATCGGGATTGTGTTAAACTCCAGCTGGATAAAATTAAGTGGGGAGAAGATTTAGGATGCACATTCGAGTTAATTTGATTCAGTTTATGTTTCAGTCGGATTTTTAATTCGCTAAACTGGAAAATTTAGCGAAACGATTTGAAATGACAGCAATAAGTGATAACAGCTGTAAGTATTTAATGAAATATGGTGTATAATGAGCTCGTAAAACGAGTTGTTAAATTTTGATTTCAATCGGATCATTTAAAGTGCAAAATGAGACAAAACAAAATTATATCTATAGTCAGGACCGGTCTTCTCTATAAAGGGGCCCGGGTGCAAGAAACCGTTTGGGGGCCCTAAAATATTTTTCAAAGGTAAAAATTAAAGGATTCGAAATAAACGTATTGTAAAACCTCTTACCTGCAAATGATTTTGGCACAGGAAAACAAAAACAAAAAAAAACATTCGAAATATAATACGTTTCCGCAAATGTGTACCGACTGTGCCCACTCGATCGTGCGGCCCGGGTGTATTGCAACCACTTCACCCCCGAGATGGCCGGCCCTGTCTACAGTACAGTACAGTACATAAACTAGCTGCGCTCTGCCCTTTTTGGGGATGAGGTGTCATTAACATCCCCAACAAGAGCTCTTTTGAGTAATGTAAATTTGTCACAGACATGAGAATTCTTGCAAAAACATTAGAAATATTGACAACCGAGAAATCAATTCTGAACAATATCAAATTGTGTGCGTGTTTATAGAATTATTAGAACTTGGTTGCGTTGCGTAGCTTGGTTTTTTGTGCCCTTGACAAACGGATAGCTACGCGTCTTTTTTTAGTGACAATTTCGATAATTGGTAAAATATTCTATCACTAGCATTCTTCTTACATTGACCTTCCTGGTAACTGCCCCAGTGTCGTACCATTCGTACATTACTGTACGCTGCAGTGCAGTGTTTCCTGTTTGACTTATTCGTGATTTTTTTTTTTAATTTCTTTCGGTTATCGACCATCGAACGACACGAGTCGTTCGATGGGCGAACCCCCCACTTTCTATAATGAATCCGTTTATATTGACAAAAATATTCCAAACGATGTTAATAATCGGTTTCTCACTAGATATGATGAATTTCAGTCAAAATGAATAGTCATTCAATTTTAGTTTCCATAGGATTATTTCAAATGACAAAATAAATTTATGATAGTCGTCATAATGAATGTTTTTCATTATGCAAGAATGCTTATTATGAAATGCACAATTTTATCATCGTTTTAACGAACATATGCCAGCTAATTAGTGGAATTAAGTAGGATACAAGTAAAACAGAACAAATTAAACCGATGTTTATTATTAGTGGCAAGAATACAATATTGAACTACACCGGTTTCCTTAAATTCAAGGGGGGAAAAGAAAAATCACGATAACTCAAAAACTATGGTGAATATTTATGCAATTCGGCGAAAAGCAGTGTGATATGAGATGTGAAAGAAATATTCACAAACATTATGAATAAATAGTTTGATTCAATAGCAAATGGGTACATGAAGACAATGGTCCAAAGCAAGAGCTCAAAGTGAGATTATCAAACTGCCTCAATAAGGTCATCCCTCACAGCAATACGTGTTCACAATAATATTTTGTAATATTTGAAACATTCTTTCCTGTGACGTGTTTATAATGATGTCCAGATTTATTTATTTATTTAGCATATGGCTCACACATGAAAAGTTATATTACATTGATCCTTAATATATATAAACATAATAATAGGCATATGTACTATAATAATACGTAATACAGTCAGAAAAGAATAGACTACAACTGTATGTCTAGGTTGATTATCCAGTCGACTGCATTTGGTGTAGCGTGGATGAAGTCCGATAGGTTTACATTGTATGCACGTTGGGCACATTCTACTGTAATATGATTAATTGTCTAGCTGGGGGATCCATAGTCTCACCTGGGTGAGACAATCATGCGTAAAGACCACCATTTGTACAGGTGGTCTGCACATCTGCCATGGTTGGTGGGGATTCTGTTAAGGTAGAACCAGTGGCGTAGATAGAGCTTTTGCCGCCCTGGGTGATCCCTGAGTTTGCCGTCCCTCTCAACACACACACACACCAAAAATACTACAAAAAAGTCAAAACGATGTATAGGGAAATAAATTAAAACACTGTTTATTTTGAAGTAAAACTTTAACTTCAACATTCTAAAATGTTGCTTTTCTTGCTTTTCTGTTAGCAAAATCGTCGATGACATTGGCGAAGTCTATTTCATAGTAATGTAGGTAATTCTTAATCAATTTTATTTAGAAAAACTCCTCTCACAACTAGCAACACTTACAGCAATTATGAGGAAAATTCGGTAGTATTACAATATTTGGAAATGAGTTCTCGAGACTGTATTTTAGAATTAACTGTAAAAGTTCAAAAAGATTCGAAGTGCAGCCCGGGGCGGACTGCACTCTCCACATCCCCCTAGCTACGCCACTGGGTAGACCAAGTTTTCCGAGGTAGGTTTTCAAATCCCGAAGGCATCTGTGTTGAGTCCACTAATTCATGGAAGTTCCCTGTTGAAGTTTTACACCAGGACTCTTTTCACTTCTCCTTCATGTTAAAACTTGTCTCCGCAAGAATATTCGTTGTTAAGATTAGAGGGTGCCTTGACTTTAGCATATTTATTTCTAGGAGATGAGATGTCTTCATGGATTGGAAGATCTTGGATTTCCATGATTTGGCTGTATTCATGTAGAAGAATGTTGGATCTTCAGAGGTGTGGAGGGGGGATGTTGCTTAGCACTGGGATCCATTAGGTTGGGGCAGTGTTAGCATATCTTCCATTGTAGTAAAGTTGGTGTGTCTGGTGGCTAGAGCGATGTCATCAGCGTAACAAAACTTCTTGGATGCTGTGTTAGGCAAATCTGCGATGTATAAGTTAAAAAGAAGGAGAGCCAGAGCTGACCCCTTGTGGTAATCCATCATCCAGTGTTCTTTGTTTACTTTTGTTCTCGTCCATAAACACTTGGAACAGGCAGTTGCTTAGCATTTTCAATTAGTTTTGCTATTGTTCTTCATGGGACTGCATGGAGTAACTTGCAGATTCCCTCCAGACTGTATCATAAGCTGCAGTAAGGTCTACAAAAGCTACAGCTGCTTTCAGGCATTGTTGGTAACCTGCCTATGTGTGGTGAGTGACAGAACCTGATCACAGCAGCTTCGTTTATGTCTGAATCTGATCTGTTCCACTCGGACTTGTTCTATTATTTTAGGGGTAATTCTATTGAAGATGAACCTTTCTAGGAGCTTATAACAGCGCTAAGCAGGGCGATTGGTTGGTAATTTTCTGGTTTTTTTTTTCCTGGTTTTAAGATGGGGATAATTTTGTCCTCTTAAGCTCTTTCAGAAGTCTACCAGTCTGAAGGATGTTGGAGAAGAAGCAACCACTGTCAAGCTTTTTGGCCTGACTTCAACAGGAAATCAGGATGAATTCCATTGAAACCTGGAGCCTTGCCTGGTTTTATATCCATCTTCAAGCTAATATCTTCAAGAGTGAAAGGTCATGAATATAAAGCATCTGATGGTCTGTTATTTTTGAATTATGTAAGTTTTCTTTTTATTTGAAGAGTTTGCTGTTTGTCCTTGGCGGTATATCTTGATGTGTTGGCAATGTGATGTGTATTGGTTAGGAGAAATAGCTGATTGTTCCTAGACAGTCAGGGTGCCACTACCTAGTTTTCTTAGAAGGCTCCATGCTTTTCTATAGTCCAACCACATAAGCGAGAGTCCTCGTTGATAGACTGCCAAGAAAAGTCGATTCATGTTGAAGGGAAGAAAGAAATAAGGCGATTATTTCTTTCTCTGAAATTTAATGAAATTTAATTATAGGTTAATGACGATGACAACAAATTGGTCATCGTCATTAACCTATAAAGCACATGAAATCACGTGCTTTATAGGTAAAATTTTCCAACTGTTATACAAGCAAAATAGTTACCACTTTAAAAACTACAATGATCATAAAATAGAAGTTAATTTTTCGATGTGTAATAATAAACAACTCATGGGTTGATTACCCTATTATCGGAATGGATTCTCCTTCTGCTGACATGCTCAGAAGTGTTGAATGGTCTCATATCTGTGGGCGTACCGTACTGGAGTGCTGAAAATAGTCTTTCTATTGTCTCAGTCCATTTCTTCTGTCGGTTGGTGTCAAGGCTGTGATTGAGTTCATCTGCAATGTCAGGGTCGCCACACTCTAGGTATTCTTGATACAGGTTATTACTAACATTGTCCCATCCAGAAGCCTCTTGGTATGGTCTTCTTACCTGCAGCTAAAACAGCTTCCACGAATCTCTTGTAATTATTGCTTGTTGGAGGAATCCAACGGACATATTTGTCAAGATAGGCAAATGTATCCCAGTCGGCTTTCTGTAAGATCCAGCGGGGATGTTGAAAGGATCTGACAAGGGGTAGCAAATATATCCGAGTTGACTTTCTAGAAGTTCCAATAGGGATGTTGGATGGAATTGACAAGGGGTACCTGTAAACCTATCTCTAATATAATTGGTCTATGTTAGCTTCTCAGAAAGTTGGAGAGAACGCTTCTTGACATAGGAAATGGTCATCCATTGTTGTCTTGAGTGATAAAGCAGAGGTCAGGGTTGTACTCTTTGTTCCAAGCTGCTGATCTGAAGGGAGATCTGTGTTTTGCATCGAAAATTAGGTGTGAATTTCTGTCCATTCAGTCAAAGTCTCTCTCTCTGCATTTATTGTTGAAAGCATATTTCCATAACATGTGGTGGCTGAAGTTACTTGTATGCATCACAGGGTGGTAGGGTGGTTGTGCACTGGTAGAACTTGTGGAGCTCACAAGAGGATGTGGGGGGGGGGGAGGATTATACATGTTGGTAATGGTTATGTTCCCTATCTTGGTTGTTATCAGATGCATGCTGCTGACAATATTGGTTGTAATGAGGTGAGAATCTTCTAGGGTATTACGTACATAGGTGGCAAGGCCATGTGCATGATGGTAAGTGGCTCCAATGATAATGTAACCAGGAATTTAACCCCTGCAGTGGAGTTGGTCCTCATCCTTACAGCGAGCCTCTTGAACAAGAACAACATCGACATTGTTGTCATATAAAATCTTTGAGAGGTATTCACATTTTGCTCTACATATACCCTCAACATTAATTTGGCAAATTTGGATAACAGGTCCAATATTTCTCTTAAGGAAAAGACCACCATCTTGCCCTTAAGAGAGCTAATTCGTGTGTTTAAATTCATGTGTGCTATAACCAGGAAATCGAGAAGATAGTCTGGTTGCCAAGTCGCTCTAGTTCTTTAGCCTTATCCAGGGTGTACCATGAGGAGGTGAGCTAGAATTGCACCCTATGATGTCCAGAAACTCGGCAATAATAACCATTGCACCTGAAAAGCTCTCCTAAATCCCTTATGGTTTTGAGGAGGAAGGTCGAGAGCCGTAACATGTCTACCTAGAGCATCCAAAGTATGCACAATAGGATTAAGCTCAGGAGTCCTGGATAGCCAGTCCATACTTGTGATAGACCTGAAGATATTGATCCATGAACTTCACTTGATGAGGATGAGTATTATCATTTTGTAGGATAATGTCTTCACTATTGCACTCACATAAAGACAAACATAGGGGTACAGGACTTCATTGCTATAAGGTATAGCATTCATGGTTCCACTAGGAAGCATATATAGGTTGGTGCATCCATCCAACAAGATAGCTTCCTAAACCATCACATTACTACCACCATAAGTGTTCTTTTCAGGGATATCAGAGGGATAATAATGTGGCCTTGTTTCTCTCCAGATCAGAGCATGCCTGGTATCGCTTTCTAGGACAAATTGAGATTCATCTGTAAACAGTACCAACTATCCCATTGGTCTTGGGTCCCATTGACTTGAAGCCTCACTCTTTTGAAACATTCTCTCCTGTGGCATGGAGAGGGTTAAGGGCAAATGTACTATTAGCTGCCCAGCATACAGACCACCATTGTAAAATCTTCTGCACACAGTGGAAGCAGATACCAATGTTCCTGTAGCTGATGCTGACGTAAGGTCAGATTATAGCTGATTCAGAGTATCTCCTGTTTCGGTGAGCAGATTATCAGATATATCAGTCACCCACTGCAATTATAGTCATGGCCTTCTTTCACTCTGTCTCCGCGATCTTTGTGACTGTTGAAATATTGGTTGCATTGTCTGTGAACCACGGAATGATTCACATGCAACCATCTGGCTATTTCTGCCTGGCTTTGGCTTTAGTCTCAAAATGTTCTTTAGTCTTATGATGGTTTACCACCTGACTTCACAGCTAGATGATGTCTTGCAGCATACCCAAGAATTTTGCTATCACGAAATGTCTTGTTCTTACTCCAGACATGAAATGGAAAGCCACTGCAAAACTTCCGCTTTTATGAATGGCTCATTTACATATACTGCTGACATCACATTTTTACATGATGTACCTGAATTTCAATGTTTTTTTCCTCCTCTTTTTCCTTCAAATTATTGCGATTTTCTCTTTGCTCCTTAATTTATGAAAATGAGTGTAATATACGACATGTTTTAATTGTATGTGGTATTTTAATTTTGGTGCCTCACGATAAAAAAAAAAGTCATTTTTGGCATTGGTTAGTGCAACCTCACCAAAAAGTATAGGCATTAGTGAGACTTGGCTAACAGCAGATGATATAGTTATAGGGATAGAATGTGAAGGATTTAGTATTTTCAGGGAAGATAGACAAGATAGGATGGGGGAAGGGTTACTGGTGACGATATCAAATGAATTGTAGCCAAAAAGGAATAGGCGACAGGCAGGAGGAGGGCTGTTCATTTGAAGCAGTTTGGTGTTGAGATTAAGGCCAATAAGACAAAATATACATCACATGGCAGGAAGGAATTTATACATCTACTGAGAGAAAATTATTTAGGCAGCATGTGATGGAAGGGGACTAGGAGTGTGAAAGTATTGGACCTGGTCATAGGAACAGAAGAGTTATTCATAACCAAGGTGACCATATTGTCTCTGATTGGCAAAATTGACCATGCAGCCTTGACATGGGAGATTATAAATTATGAGGACTCTCCTGTAAAGAAGGTGGTATATGTGGAACTACAAGGCAGGTGATTGTGACAAGCTTAGGAGGAAGCATGAATCAGTGCCATGGCATAAAACACTGCAGGGTAAGGATGTTAGTAGTGCACGAGAGATAGTTAAGGATCATCTAGAGCAGCCTTCTTCAACCTTTTTACATCTGCGGACCCGGGTAAATAGGAGAAATATTTTGCAAACCGGCTGACGGCTAAGAAAGAAACATAAACCAATGTAGATAGTATTTTATTCATTAAATCCAATGCTATAAAATTACAATTTTAAGCTAGTGTGACATCTGCTGCTGCTTAGAGGTTTGAAAATTTGATATACGTGGCTGGAGCATTGTTTCTGAGAGACGAAGCGCTGCAATAACATCTATTCGATTTCTCTGTTTGGTTTTTATTACTGACGTGACTGAAATAGGAAGTCGAAAAAACGGCCAACAATTTGATAGCTTTATAACTCGGAGATGGATATTCTTTTTCGAGTGATATCCAAAATTGAGACAATGATTGCATTTTATGTCTGGACACCAGAGTGACATGAGAAGACAACTCGATCAGCTTTTCTTTTTCACGAGGATCAAGTGCGCATGATTTTTATATCTTCCAAGAAAGGATTATTAATCCAGAGGTTACCTTTACGAGGATCCTCATTTTCAGGGAAATAATTATTAAAGTTTTCAGCTAACACCCTTAAATATTGACTTATGTTGATTATGACTTGTTGACATCAGCAGCAATCAAAAATTCTCCCAAAAGTGGAGACATTTCTATATCTTGTATGCGACTATCCCAAAGAGCAAGCTTCTTTTTGAACACATCCATTTTATTTCTCAGTGTAAACATATTTGTACAAGACCTCTGAAGAGAAATATTAAGTTCGTTAAGAAGGCTAAATATGTCTGCCATATATGCAAGCTTAGCCATCCAATCCTCATTCAACAAAGGCTCTACTAGGTCAGATTTTCACTCGCAGAAACTGCTTTACTTCTTCCCTCAGTTCGAAAAGGGGTGCCAGAACCCTTCCTCTCGATAACCACCTCACTTCTGCATGGAGAAGGAGATGGTGGTGATGTTAGTCCATACTCTCACACAGTGTCATGAACAGCCTGAAGTTCATAGCTCGACTACAAATTTCATTAATGATCTTCACCGCGTCATTCATCACAGTGTTTAGTTCAGTAGAAAGCTTCTTTGCAGCTAGGTGCTCCCGGTGGATCATACAGTGAGTGGACAAAACTTCTGATTGCACGACTTTATTTTCGCAACTACTCCTGAGCGACGTCTAGTCATGCTCGCAGCACCATCTGTACACATTTTCTCCGACGCATTTGCCCCAGTCTGAGCCCTGCGCTTGAAAATACCCGTCAAGAGCATTAAATATCTCTGAACTAGTGGTTCATCCAGGTAAGGCAAGGAAATTCTTCCCTTAAGTCTTCATCTTCACTATACTTCACGAAGCAAAGTAGGATAGCATGGTTACTCACGTCAGTTGATTCATCAAGCTGAATCGAGAAACATCTCGATTTCTTCATCCCCTCTACAACTTGCTTTTCAATATCGGTGGCCATATGGAAGCTGGGCAAGAGTGTGGTTAGTAAGGGTGTTAGAGCTGGGTTCTTTACTTTTAGAGTGGTAAATGAGTGGAACAACAGAGTCTGTTGTGGGTGCTATGACATTAAATGAGTTCAAGGCAAGGTATGATAGATACTCTGAGAATGTCGAAAAGTTGTGTGGACATGATGTTTAGGGCTTCCCTTGATAGTTTAAGGACTCATTGGAGTCGCCTGTAGTAATAATAATAATATCAATAATTCTCCTCTGAATGGTGGTGTCCGAAAGCAATATAGCCTCCAGTTTTTTAGTGGCTTGAGGACCCAAAATTTCTCATACGACATCTAAGATGCAAGGCTTTACTAACTCCTCATCAATAGTAAACGTTTTTTTCGGTTTAGCTATTCGAAGAGCAACTAAATAAGATGCTTGAATCAGCAACTTGTCGCTAGTCGTCATCATTTCATTTCATTTCATTTTTCTGACTTTTCATCTGGTCACGTAATCTTTGAAAAAGGTCCAGTGGCTTATCAATAAAATCCCTATTCTTCGAATGCAAATGACGAGCAAGTTTGGAAGGTTTCATAGCGTCATTTGACAGAATTTCGGAACATACTACACACAAAGGCCATGGTGATAGTTCACTGCCAGGGGCTACAATGAAATCAAGCTTTAAATAGTCCTTGTCGAAATGCCTAACAAAGTTTGATATGATGATTAGATTGGATTGATTAGATTGATGACTGACTGGTGCAGAGTGGATTTTTGATGTGTCATCTCATAGTGAAAAAATAATGCATATCAAGTGTTGTGTCGATAAGAAGAATGACTGATTTTGGAGCACAAGGTAAGACTTTGACTTTTGATACAATTTACCTGCTATTGCTTCGCGTATTTAGCCAACACTCGGTATTACTGATAGTCCTTTGTGGCTGCGGGATTTCTACTCGCACTCACACGCAATTGAATCGCTATGAGCCTGCCTGACCTAGACGTTGTCACTGATTTGCTCAATGAAGAGCTCTTATGCTCATTAATAAACTTCAAAAGAAGTTCAAGCTGAAATGGCCTATTAACATGATCGATCCAGACATCATCATTAAGTCACTTGACAAAGGGTTAGCACTCACTTTCGTCAAAAAGCTTCTTAAAAACTTTGAACAAGAATGGCCGGGCTACTTAAACTTGTATTCTTTACCTGGGGACGAAGGTGAGGAAAATGAAGACTCTCCTCAAATGGAGGAAAAGCTCAATCTAGTAGTCTCTGCCTCTAATCCTTCCGATCAAGGAGAGACTCACGCTCATAAGAAGCGAAAAACTCTCACACCTGAACCAACAATTGATGTTGGTATGGATGAAGACGCTCCCAATTCAGACCCCTCTGCTTCCCCCAATGAACAGACTGATTATCCTAAGGGAAAAGCAGAGATGGACAACACTAAGAACCACCGTGGCTAACCTGCAAATAAATTTTAGAATGGCTAAAAACGTTGAGGGCATAAAAATTCAGCCTACCATGGTGGCTGATTATAGAAATCTTACAAAGGAACTGGACGCAAGAGGAATACAATATCACACATTTTCACTTGCCTCCGAAAAAAATCTGAAAGTGGTGCTCCGAGGAGTTTTCGAGGATATTGACCTGGACGAAATAGTCACTGACCTCAACATGCAGGATCTACCTCCCATAAAGGTCAGTAGAATATTTAGATCAAATAAGACACTTATGCCCTTGGTTTTGGTTGAGATACACAATATTTACAAAGATATATACAATTTAAAGTCAATCTGTGGACTTAAAATTACCCCAGAACCGTTGAGAAAGAGAGCATCTTCTGAGCAGTGCCACAGATGCCAAAAATTTGGCCATGCCCAGAAGTTGTGCAAAGCCCAGTACAGATGCTTAAAATGTGGCGAGAATCACCCAACAAACAATTGCACCAAGCCCAAATCTACCTCAGCTAAGTTCGCCAATTGCGGCAGCCCTCACCCTGTTAATTATGGAGGGTGTATTCATCACCCCAAAAAACATGGAATGACCCAAATAGTCAACCTACCTCGTCATCTAGTGTGGGAGCTCCTGAAATTCTAGTCCCTCAATCCTCCAAGAGTGAGAACACAGCAACAGGTGCTCACCCCCCCCCCATTCACTGAGCCCCTTAAGAAAACTAATCTTCAACATCAAACGAGAACATATGCTAATGTAACCTGCTCCAAGCAGATAGCTCAAAACCAGAACCTGGCTAACCCACATCCAAATCTATCAGCTATTATCACCTCTTCTCTTGCAAATATGCTGCAGGATTTCAGCAACTCAAATCCATCATTAAGTATTACAAAAAGATTTTTACAGCAAACCCAATCCATATTATCTGCACTTGCTGATGCATAGGAAAAAAATCACTCCAAATTCACTTTGGATTATCGCTTGGAATGCCAACAGTCTCAAAAACAAAGTGTGTTGGAAATTCAGTAATTCAATAATAGATATAACCCAGATATATTGCTAATCAATGAAACTCACCTGAGGCCTGCTGACAACCTCAAATTCAGAGGGTATCAGTTTTGCAGAAATGACAGACTTGGGTACAGAGGTGGAGGTACAGCCATCCTTATCAAAAACTACATAAACCATCATTCAGTGGCCAACTCTACAACCACCAACCTCGAAATCACAGGCATTAATGTCGTCACAAACCCAGTTGGAAACCTAAAAATTTTTGCTGCTTACAACCCTCCATCAAAAACATTGTTGACCTCAGATCTGGACACCATCCTAGGAATAAAAGGACTGGTCATCATCGCTGGAGACTTCAATGCAAAACATCCTGCCTGGAGTAGTAAATCTACCAACAAAAATGGCTGCATGCTGTTTAACTACTCAAGTCCCAATGGTATAGCTGTGGCTGGTCCATCAGTACCAACTCACTTCAGTCCAATTGGCTCCTCTGACATCCTAGATATAGTTGTCTCCTCCAAAATGTCAAATTGCAGTACCACCTGGAATCACTGAACAAATTATCTTCAGACCATAACCCTATCCTGCTCCAACTGGGTTACCAGAAGGGACTGCACCCCTCGCCTCACACCTTCATCCCTTGGGAAAAATTATCAAAAACACTTCCAAATTACATCGACCCCATTCCTCATATTAATTCCAAGGAAGAAATTGAATCCACAGTCAATAAACTTACTCATCAAATCAAAGCAGCCTTAGCATCTGTCACCTCAAATTCTACTGCCTTTAAGTCAAAATGACTACCAGATGAGATAATGAACTTAATCAGGGGAAAAAATAAAGTAAGAAAAAGATACCATAACACCAGAGCACCCCAAGACAAAAAATATCTCAACAAAATGAACAGTGCAGTGAGAGATGCACTTAAAACCCATAGAAACAAACTATGGGAAGATAAATTAGCCTCCATATCACCCAGTAATCAAACCATCTGGAAGCTGCTTAGAAACATTAAAAACAAATCTCTTCCCCCTCTCAAATCTGATCTGAACATTGTTTACACAGATGCAGAAAAAGCCGAAACTATAGCTAAAAATTTAGAAAAACAGTGTAGCCCCTCATATGATAATCTAAATTTCAATCATGTTTACAAAGTCCACCATCACATCAGATACGTATTAAAACAGTCTGATACCTGTACCAGCCAACTCGCACCTACTTCTCCAGCTGAAATTTATGACCTTATAAAGAATTTAAAGAATAAAAAAGCTCCTGGGCCTGACGGCATATCCAACAAAGTTATCAAGCTGTTACCCCGAAAGGCTATCGTACATCTTACAACAATAATAAATGCTATGTTCAGATTCAAACACCTTCCCTCTGCATGGAAGTTGGCAGACGTGGTTCCTATTTATAAGCCTGGCAAGGATCCTCAGCAGCCTCAAAGCTATCGTCCCATAAGTCTGCTTTCTAATTTGAGCAAAATAGCAGAAAAAGCTATCCTTTCCAGAATTCAACTTTCAGTAAAAAAGTTAAACATTGTTCCTACAGAACAGTTTGGTTTTTGCCAGCTTCACAGCACCACTCAACAAATTCACAGACTAATTGAGTTCATTACCACAAGTTACAATTGGCACCAGTATACCAGAACAGTTTTCCTCAACCTAGAAAAGGCTTTCGATAAACTATGGCACTTCAAACTACTATACAAGTTGATTATAGCCGGTATTCCATTGGATCTAGTCCACCTCACAAAGTCATTTCTAAGTATCTGACGAATGCAAGTTAAACTAAATGATGTATTATCTACCCAGCGACGAATCTTTGCAGGAGTACCTCAGGGGTCCCTTCTTGCACCGATACTTTTCTCGATTTATATGGCTGACATACCGCACAATCCAATGTCATCTATCATTGCCCTCTATGCTGACGATACAGCTATACTAGCCAGATCTATTAAACCACATCTTGTTACCAAGAAACTGCAAGCTGAAACTAGAGCACCGGTTCCCAAATTGGAGATTGCAAGTAAACCCTCAGAAGAGTGCCGCCATGCTTTTCACTAAAAATTCAATATCCCAAAGATAATATCCTCCTATTTAATACCAAGATTCCCTGGAGAGCAGAAGCCAAATATCTCGGTGTACTGCTGGACAGAAAACTAACCTTCAATCCACACACAAAAGCTTCATGTACAAAGGCATCAAAAATCATTGCACAGCTTTATCCTCTTATCAATAGAAATAGTAAGCTGGATACCAAAATCAAACTACTCCTTTATCAGTTGATGATTCGACCATTATTACATATGCGTCCCCAGCCTGGAGCCACACCTCAAGCACAAATATCCTTAAACTGCAGAGAGTCCAAAACAAATGCCTACGCATGATTTTAAATGCACCATGGTATATCAGAAATGTCCAACTTCACCGGGATACAAATATCCCCTACATCTACTCTTTCCTACAATCTTCAGTAGTAAAGTTCTTCTCAACATCGTCTTCACATACAAATGCACTAGTACAACAAGCAGCAAATTATGATGAATCAGATTTCTCCAAATATAGGAGACCTAAGGCCATCCTAATTCCTAATGATGATCTTTAACTCACAACCACCTGGGCAGAGCACTTAGCTCATAAATATTTCCCTACACAGTAACCTTATCAGATAGCAGGGATTATAAAAGCATCTTGCTTCACCCTTATAGACAGTAATGTCTTGCATCTTGCCTAACATAGTTTCCTTTTCTTTTTTTTTGGTTTGTATTGCACATTCCGAAGTATCAACATATTTCATTTTCTTTGTTTCTTCTAAACTTGAAGCACTAGTACTTGGCATACTTTCAGTACCATCACTACTTTTCTCCTGAATATTGTCCTTGCCTCTACTAAAGAGGTTAAAATGTTTTGCTGTTTGACTTCTTTTGTCTCCATTTTGTAGGGTTTCAAATTTCACGAAAGAAATAACTTGTTTTCCGAAATACCACAACATGATATTAGAAAACAATACGGGCGAGCGCAATAAAATAAGAATTTTTGTGACGTGTTGTCGACAGGCGAGTTGACGCAATATGGATATTCTGCAGATGGATATTCACAATCCATCTGCAGAAGTCCTGAGACAGTCCAAATGATGGGAGTTTGCTTAGTAACCCTTTGTGCCAGACCCGGTCAAAGGCTTTAAAGATATCAAGTGCAATCACTTGGGATTCTCCAGATTTCTCTATGGCATTTGTTCAGAGATTGGTGATATATGAGAGCAGATCACCTGTTGATCAGCATTGACAGAATCCATACTGGTGTGCTTAATAGCTGGGTACCTTCAAGGTAAAGTAGGAGTTGAGGATTGATGGTTTTCTCCAAAACTTTAGATAAGACTGCGGTGAGTGAGATAAGGCGGTAGTTAGATGGCAGCAATTTGTCACCCTTTTTAGGAATGGGTTGAATATAGGTCAATTTCCAGGCTTTGGGATATATACACCAGTGGAGGAAGAAAGTATGTACAGATGGCATTGGATACGAGTCAGTTCAGCTGCACAGACCTTCAGGACAATTGGAGGAATGCCATCAGGGCCAGGAGCCTTTTTTGTGTCTAATTTAGACAACAGGTTCATGATCTCTTTTTGGCAAAAGGATACAGGGGACATTGTACGTTGGGCAGTTGGAATGACTGGTGAGCATTTGCCATTGTCAGTTATGTGTGTATGGGAGGCAAGGTGTAAAGCCAGGAGATTAGCTTTTTCTGTGGGTGATGTTGCAGTTGATCCATCTGGGGTATAATAGCGGTGGGAATAGCGTAGGGCAAAAGTTATGACCAATTGCTTTGGTGAGAGACCAAAAGGCATGGCTGCTGTTTGGACAGGCTGCAAGTTTCCTGCTTTTTGCCCATTCAAATTCTGTTTTGGAAGCATTGATAATTTTCTTGCATCTGTTTCGGGCTTCAGTTAGGCTTTGAAGGAGGATGGAGTTTTTGATTTGAGCCAGTTGTGGTATGCCTGATTTCTCATTTGTACAGCCTTGGCACATCTTTTGGAGAAGCAGAGTTTAGATAGGGGATGGCAGTTCAGAGAAGTGTGAGGAATGTATGTTTTCATGCCAGTAAGGATTACTTTGGTGATATCTTCGGTGCATATGTTTGGATTAGAAGACCGGAAACAATAGACCAACCATGGGAATGAAGTGTAGTAATCTTGGAGGCTGTCCCATTTGGCACTGTTATAATGCCAAACTACTCTTGTGTGAGTGTAGTTGTGTAAATGTTGTTGCATGGGGGAAGAGATGAGCAACGGGTTGTGGTCAGAATTATCCAGGGAGATCACCACATTCACTGCATGTTTGGAAGGTTCATTGGTAAGAAAGAGATCTGGGGTATTTGGGGAGTGGTTTGGGTTATCTGGTATTCTGGTCGTCTTGTGAACAATTTATGGAAGGTCGTTAGTAATGGCAAATGTTACAGCATCTCAGCCTGCAGTATCTGTACAACTGGAAGAGGAAAGCCAGTTGGTGTTATGGACATTATAAATCACAAGTAGGATGATTTCACTGTTAGGAGAGTAGGACTGGAAAAAATGTAACAGAGGGAACACGAGGATTGAGGGTCTTGGATTTGGTCATCTCATCAGAGGATGTAATTATAAATGAAGTGTCAAATCATCCACCAATTGGTAAGAGTGACCATGAGCTGATTACCTGGGTGGCTGCCAGCAGTGCGAGGATCTCTGTGAGAAAAGGGTATATGTGGAATTACAAGGGTGGTGATTATGAAGAGCTCAGGAGACAGCTTGCGGGTGTAGCGTGGAATGAGGAGTTAGCTGGAAAAGAGATCAATGCAGCTGAGGGGATTTTCAAAAAATGTTTAGTAGATGAAATGTATAAATGTATTCCAAGGGTGAGAAGGTTAAATAAGGTGGGTGTGAGATGGATGAATAAAGAGATTAAGCATGCGATACAGAGAAAACGGGGATTGTCGAGGCTGCATAAGAGAAGTGGAAATAACCAATTCCACGAGGTCTACAAAGACCAGGCAAGGAGGGTGACTTGATTGGTGAGGGTAGCTAAAGAGAGGTATGAACAGCAGTTAGCTAATGAAGCTAAAAAGAATCATAAGGAGTTCCTTCTATATGTAGCCAGCAAAAGAAAGCAAGAATGATTATGGAAGGATGACATTGATTGGAGAAAATGGTATAAAGACAGCTGTTGCGGAATGTGTGGTGGAGATACTTAATGAGCAGTTCATAAAGGTCTTTCAATCTTGTGAATGTGACTTCATGGAGAGATTGAGAGCAGTTGATGATGGAGAGGAGAAACTGTAAGTGAGCAAGAGGTGTATGGGGAGTTGAGTAAACTAGATGTTAATAAGGCTGTGGGACTTGTTGATAATATATCACCGCGTATTCTGAAGGAATGTGCCAGGAAGTTGACATCTGACTTGACATATTTTTTTAATATGAGTCTTGCACTGGGTCATGTTCCTAAGGAGAGTAAGATTGTGCCTCTTCATAAGGGAGGTGATCGAACTCAAACATCAAACTATAGGCTTATCTGTGTGTCAGGTGTTGTGGTTAAGTTGTTGGAGAAGCTTGTGAGAACTAGGATTCAGAGTTAGGTTGACAACAGTGGTATTATCTTTGATTGACAGCATGGATTTGCTAAAGGGAACTCATGTTTTAGTAATCTACTTACTTATTACAATAAAGTGACTGCTTCCTTGGACAGAGGAGAAGGATACACAGTAATATACATGGATTTCGCAAAAGGTTTTGATAGAGTACCTCATGATAAGTTAACAGTCAAACTAGAGCAGATGGGGTTGGATATTAGATTAGTGCATTGGATTGTAGACTGGCTATCTCATAGGTATCAACAAGTTGTGTATGGAGGAGCGATATCCAGGAAAAGGAAAGTCACTAGTGGAGTGCCTCGGGGGGTGGGGGTGTTTTAGGGCCATTACTGTTTAAGTTGTATATAAATGATATTGGTGAAGATTTGGATGGAGATATTCAGTTGTTTGCAGATGATGCAAAGTTGGGATGAACCATGAAGTTTAGTGAAGATGTTGTGGCCTTACAGGAAGACTTGAATAAATTGAGTGATTGGGCAGGAAATGGGGACGTGAATTCAATGTTGCAAAATGTAAGGTTTTAAAATTTGGAAAACAAAGATAGGATGCAGAATGTATGCTTGGTGAGGATATATTGTAGGAGGTGGATGAAATAAGAGATCTGTTGGTGATAGTAGATAAGGATCTGAAATTTAGGGGACACATAGCCAAAATTGTGAATACAACACAGAGGCTTCTGGGAATGATGCAGAGGACACTGATGTGTAGAAGTAGGAAGATTCTTGTTCCGTTGTATAAGGCTTTGATTAGGCCACACATGGACTATTGTGCCCAGATTTGGTCACCTGTTTTTCAGAAGGATAAAGAGATGTTGGAAAGGGTCCAAAGGCAACGAACTAACTAAGGTAGTTTCTGACCCCTGGAATGTCTAGTATGAAGAATGATTGAGGAGATGTAATTTGCAGAGCCTGTGGACAGGAGGAAGAGGGGAGATATGATAGAGACCTATCATATTGTAAGATATGATAGGTCTCTATCATATCTTACAATAGTAAGTTGGTAAGGGGTTGTTATAGGATCAATGCTGGAGAAGTTCTATAGAAAATAGTGGGAGAGAGGGGGGGGTACCAGAGGTCATCCCTGGAAACTGTATAAAGAGGATGTGAGTAGGGCAGTGAGAGGCAGGTTTTTTTCGTGCAGAATTGTAAATGATTGGAATGACTTGCCTGAAAGTGTGGTGTCTGCAAGGAGTTTGAGTGTGTTTAAGACAAGGTTTGATGAGCTGTGTGTGTGATAAAAGGACCTCCCAGATGAGTCTTTGACTCCATGAGGTCTTGGGGTAATAATAATAATAATCAACTTTTAAGGAGAGGAAATTAAAGAGCTTGGAGTGGTTGGTGGTATTAGGAGAGCGATAGAGACAGCAGATGAATTTGACTGAGTTGGGGGGGG
Source organism: Typopeltis vanoorti (assembly GCF_054136105.1). Lineage (NCBI taxonomy): Eukaryota > Metazoa > Arthropoda > Arachnida > Uropygi > Thelyphonidae > Typopeltis > Typopeltis vanoorti. The sequence continues at coordinate 40,128,624 of NC_143553.1, forward strand.
GGATATTTTTAACCAAAGAAGGTCAGAGATGAGCAATTCTAGATTAGGTGCTCTCTGGGAGGGTGTATCAGAGCAGATATATGCATAGATGTCACCCTTGAATCGAAAGGAGTTAAATAGTGTATAAGTTTGGAAGGTTGAGATGGATAGTGCTGGGGGAAGGTGAGATTTGAGTTTTCTATTAAAAAGAATAGGTGGGGTTTGGTGGACTGCAGATGGTAGTGGACACTATTAAGCTTGGAGTTGGAACCACAAATGTTGGTAAAGTGGATATGCAAGGTTCTGTGAGGCATGGATTTGACTGAACGGTTTCACTTTTCCTATGTGAACTAGTAGCCACTAAGTTCACATAGTGGCTACTAGTTTGAGACCGAACTGGTCTCCTTAGTAGCTACTAGTGGCATCACTTGATTTTTGCAATAGTTTGGTTTGTTTGTAGCCTATGATTCGTTATCTCCATTTTGATGTTTTTCTTCTAATTGTTTCAACCAGCAGTACAGTACTGTCGATATAGTACACAGTCTTATATTTCTGCACTCCAAAATTGCACTTATTAATGTTAAAACTATTCAAAAGTCTATTCAAATCTTCCTGAAGGGAAATGACATCAACAGTGCTACTTATAATTCTCCCCAACTTTGCATCGTCTGCAAATAACTGAAGATCCCTAGTCACTCTAAATTATATATCATTTACAAACAAGTTAAACAGCAGGGCCAAAGAACAGTACCCTTGGGCATGCCACTGGTCACTCTCCTTTTTTGGGACACTTCTCCATCATACACAACTTGCTGGTACTGTTCAGAGATCCAATCTCCAATCCATCTAACCAATATACTATCTCTTCCCATTCTCTGCAGCTTGTACATCAACTTATCATGTGGTAATCTATTAAATGCTTTTGCAAAGTCCAAGAATATCACTGTATATGATTTTCCCTTATCTAACACACTCATTATCTTATTATAAAATGCAAGTAAATTGCTAAAACAAGACCTACTCTTTACAAATCCATGATTGAGTTTCACAAAGAATGCTGTGTTCTCCAACCCAATCAACCTGTATTCTATTCCTAACCAATCTATTCAACATCTTAACTACAGCTGCAGTATACAGACTAGTCTGTAATTGGAAACTTCTGTCCTAGAACCATGCTTGTGGAGTGATACTATTTTGCCTTCTTTCCATTCCTTAGGAACCCTACCTACATGCAAGAGCAAGAAATATTTAGTCAAATTAGTTTGGCAAGCACAAAGCAATTATAGTGATACAAACTGGGCTGAATTTTTGGATTTCTCGAGGGACAACTGTCTTAGGCAGAATGTGGTGGAGGGAACATGAGGAGTTCTGAACATGAACTCTTCTAACTTTTTGAATTTTTTTTGACATGAAAATTGTGACTGAGATGACATACTTGCTCCCTCTTGTTGGTAAGATTGACTCTGTAGTTCCTAACATTGTGGAAGTATCCAAACCAAAGGAAATTATGTGGAATTATAAGGCAGGTGACTATCATAGATTTTAGAAACCAGCTTGCTACAGTACAATGGATGAAAGAATTTAAAGGAAGGGGGGTCATTGGTGAAATGGAAATACTTAAGAAAAATTGTTGACAGCAATGACAGATTGTATATCTCAGATAGAGATAACCTTGCTAATGCTTCTGCCTGGTATCTCCACTTGGGCCTGGCTCCCACTGAAGAGACCTCAATAAAGGTCGAAACTAGTCTGGGTAGTGGCCCTTCCCTTAATGCATAACATTATACATATCTGCCAGGAGATGTGTTCTGCATTATGGAAGATACTGAGATAGGAGTGATGTTAGCTTGCTCCACCTTTGCAACGAGTTGTCCGGTGTTGTACGACCTTACCCCAGTCCTGAAGATACTTTCAGGCACAAACTTTGTTTGCTCACACTTGGATAAAGGATTAAACTAAATTTATTATAGTCTAACCAAGTGAAAAAATAAACTTTCAACATCTTTCTCTAAATCCAGAGTAATTTAATAAAAAGGTGGCACACCTTTTGGCAACTCCTATAGGTAAAGATGACCTCGCCATTGCTTCTGCCTGGTATCTCCACTATTGGGCCTGGCTCCCACTGAAGAGACCTCAATAAAGTTCGAAACTAGTCTGGGTAGTGGCTCTTCCCTTAATGCATAACATTATATTTATCCGTAAGGAGATGTGCTTTGCATTATGGGAGATACTGAGATAGGAGGGATGTTAGCTTGCTCCACCTTTGCTGTGAGTTGCCTGGTGTTGTACTACCTTACCCCAGTCCTGAAGATATTTTCAGGCGCAAACTTTGTTTACTCACACTTGGATAAAGGATTAAACTAAATTTATTATAAGATAAAGTAATTTGAAGTCAAAAGGAATAAAAGTGAATTGCAGAAGAAAAAGGAAAGATATGATCGAGACATTTAAGCTGTTGAAGGGTTATTATCATATTAATACTAAGGAGAGTTTTCATATTGTAGAACAAGGGAAAGGAGCAAGGACAAGGTGGGGGGGGTCCTCCCTGGAAATTTCAAAAGGTGGTGGCGAGTACAAGAATAAGAAGTAAGTTTTTGTATGGAGAATAGGTAGGAACATGAAATGCATTGCCTTAGATGATGGTGAACTTGCAGACTGTTGATGATTTTGAGAAGTTTCATGATGACTTAATGCTGTCTAGTGTTGGTCTCCCACAATGAGTCTTGTGACCACACAGGGATCAGGAAAAAAAAATAATAATACATAGTGTTAATTCCAACATTTGTGAAATTCATTTCCATACCTAGTCTGCAAAATCTTGCTTACTTTTTCTGATGGAAATCAGAATTCTTCAGGCACTTCTAATCTAAGTAGTTATCTCTGGTTATCTGTTATCTCTCTCTCCTAAATTCCAAACATTCTGAGAACTTTTTGATTTCTTTTCTTTAAATGCTGATTTGTTTTCTTAAGTCCAGATATTCTAGTAGCAAGTGAGATCATCTTCCTTGGATATTTAAGGCTCACAACCGCAAATAGATTTCCTTGTCTAGTTGCACAGGTCAAGCAGGTACAAATGCTGAGACATTCACCATCACCAATGATCTTACACAGATTATTCAGCTGACTATTAGAATATCAGATTATCCGAACCTCTCTTCAGACACTTTACATTGCTTATCATTAGTGATCCCCCCCCCCTTCTAGGAATAGTGTTGATTTTGTTTTCCAGCAGTGCATTTCAGACTACAATCAAGTGTTATCTTCTCCTATGGGGCAGCCCTCACATAGACATACTCATCCAGTTGTGTGACATCATAAGATGCCAAGTGCAATCATCTTTTGACTTCAGTGCTTCATTTCCTTGGTTGGATTATAATTTTCAGTTTTCTGATACAAATATTTACTGAACTTATCACTGAAGCAGTTCTTATTGTATACAAACATTTATTCCCCATTCCACTTTGAAATTTCGTCCTTAATGAAAGCTCTAGTGCTATAAGTGTTCCACTGCTATAAGAGAAGAACCAGTTATATCACAACTGGCTTTCATTGAAATCTTCAGAATTTTCTTTTTATAGCAAAACCCAGTATAACCTTAAGCGATATTGACACATCCAAAACTGATTTGGAAAGAGCTAAAAGCAGGAAACTTGCATGATGTTCAAGCAGTCATGCTTTCTGGCCTCTTGCCATGGACATTAACTGTAACTTTTGTTCTGCTTCTACCTCTTTTTGCACTCAAATTATTATTATTATTATTATTATCATCCAGGCCTCCATGGAGTCAAAAGACTCATCGTGGGAGGTCGTTTTTAGGAAATACAAAGTCTATTATACCACTCCTTTAACCCATTAACTGTCTCCTCTCTAACCACTCTCTCAGGCAATGCATTCCAAGATTCAACCACCCTCCATGCAAAGAAACTACTCCTCACCCTCTTGTGCACAGCCTCCATTCGTAACTTCCAGGGATGGCCCCTTGTCTTCGCTCCTTCCTGCCATTCCACCAAGTGAAAGAACTCTCCAATGTCTACTCTGTAACTGCCTCTCAACATTTTAAAAGTCTCGATCATATCACCTCTCCTTTTTCTATTCACCAGACTCTGCAGTCCACATTCCCTCAGTCGATCCTCATAACTCATATTGTACAGTCCTGAAACCACCTTTGTTATCCACCTCTGTACCCTTTCCACAGTCAATTTCCCCTTCAAATCCTGGAGACCAAATCTAAGAACAATAGTCTTAGTGTGGTCTGATCAGGGCCTTATACAATGGAATGATAACTCTTTTATCTCTGCAGGTCAGTGTCCTTCTCAGTATTGCAGCAATCTTCTGAGTTATCCTCACCACCTTTGCGATATGCTCTCTGAATTTCAGTTTTCTATCAATCATCAACCACAGATCTCTTGTCTCCCATACCTCCTCCAGTAGAGTTCCTCCAATTGAGTACGCATCCTCCCATCGATGGATCCCAAACCTCAAGACTTTACATTTTGCTGCGTTCAACTGATAACCCCATTTATTTGCCCATATGTCTAGTTTATTCAAATCCTCTTGCAGGGCTGCCACATCTACACTATTACTGATAACCCTTCCCAACTTCACATCATCTGCAAACAACTTAGTAAAGAATATTGCATTGCTGGTCACAGAAAGAGCAATTTGCTTGGCTTCTTACTTTCTTCAAATTTTTGTATAGACTATCTTGGTAAATACTCTCCTATCATCCCAGATATGCATCGTTCAATGAGCTCCTTGATATTTCACCAGAAAGAGGCTGGAAGAATCTCATACCAAACAAGTCTCTAGGCTCTGATGATATTAATCCAGTTATTCTGAAGATTTGTACTGTAGAGTTGACTCAAGTTCTACTTCTTTTTTATTCTTTTCCATTCCACTGATAGCTATCTTGTAGCCTGAAAATTATATCATATCCAAACTATTCCTAAGAAGGGCAACAAATATTTACCCTCAAACTGCCATCCATTTTTGTTCACTCCAGTTCTTTGTCAAGTAATGGAGAAAACCATTAACATTTAACTGCTACACTGCCTTAAAGTGGTTCAGATAATAAACGATCGCCAGAGTAGATTCTGGCACTGTTGACCCACAGGGAATCTAATTGCTTTCTTATATCATCCATATTTGGACCAGCTTTTTTCTAGACATATTACATGTAATGGTAAATGGATCTTTATCCTTAAAATGTACAACTAATGCTGGTGTTTCAAATGGCCCTATTCTTTCACATTCTTTCAAAATATCATCAATCTTCTCCACTTGACTACAAATCCAATGAACAGTTTTTGTGATTACAATACACCAAAATCTTCTTTCTGATATGAATGCAGGCATCAAACTATAGACCAGTATTTATTTCATTTGTGGTTAAGATTTTGGGGAAATTAATAAGAGATCATATACAAAATTGGGCATAGGAGGGTAATATTATCTTTGAAAGTAAGTATGGATTTGTTAAGAGCACTCTTGTTTCAGTAATTGCTTTCCTATTATGAAGATTTTAGAAAAATTAGTTAAGGCCCGCATTTAGAAATGGGATGACAGTGAATCTCTACTTTGCAATGAACAACATTGGTTTACTAAGGGAAGTTCATGTTCTAGCAACTTGCTCACATTCTATGTTAATGTTACCGTTGAACCTAGACAAGGGGAATGAATACACCATGATACATTTGGATTTTGCTAAGGCTTTTGACAGAATACAACATGACAGACTGCTGCATAAAGTGGAGAAAATGGGTTGGGTTATACAACATTAGCATGGATAAGAGGATGGCTGACTGACAGATATCAAAAAGCGGTATATGGGGGATCTGAGTCTGCAAGGTTTCTGGTAACAAGTAGTGTACCACAAGGATCAGTGCTTGGTCCACTGTTATTTAATCTGTACATTAATGATATTGAGAAGGATTTCACAAGCGACATGCAGTTATTTGCTAATGATGCAAAGATAGGCAGGGTAATCATGAATGCTGCTGATATGGAGTCCTTGCAGAATGATTTGAATGGGCTGAAATTGTGGACATGGGAAAATGAGTGTCAGTTCAATAAAGTCATTCACTTCGGCATGATTACCTATCCAATGTCGTATTATATTGGTGGGATTAGGCTAGAAGAAACTGATGAGGCTAGGGATCTTGGAGTGTTAATAGATAGGAAGTTGAAGTTCAGGGGCCATGTGGCAAAGATTGCAAATACAACTTAAAAGTTAATTGCAATGCTCAAACGAACGTTCACATGTAAAGATAAGGATGTTATTTTGCCTCTTTACAAGGCCTCGATAAGATCTCACTTGGACTATTGTGTGCAGGTCTCCTGGTTTTCGATGTGATTCTGATATATTGGAGAGAGTACAAAGGCGAGTGTTAAAAATGATATCAGAATTGTGGAATTCTGATTATGAAGATAGGTTGAGAATTTGTAGATTGCAGACACTAGCAAATAGGAGAAAGAGGGGTGATATGATTGAGACTTACAAACTGCTGAAAGGGTCATACAAGATTTCAATTGATGGCATTTTCATTTTTCAATTTATGGAGAGGGTGGGGAACGGACAAAAGGGCATCCTTGGAAGCTGAGAATGAAGGCTGCCAAGAATGGTGTAAGGGCCAGATTTTTCTCTCAGAGGGTGGTGCGTGATTGGAATGGATTGCCATTGGATGTTGTGAGTGCAAGCAGTGTGAATGAATTCAAGAATAAGTATGATAGTTGGTGTGCATAGCATGTGGCCTCCCTCGATGAATCTCTGACTCCCTCGAGGTCTCTCTTAATAATAATAATAATAATAATAATTATTATTCAGGCCTCCATGGAGTCAAAAGACTCATCACGGGAGGTCCTTCCTAGGAAACACAAAGTCTATCATTCCACTCCTTGAATTCACTGACCATTCTCACTCTCACCACTCTATCAGGCAATGCATTCCACGGTTCAACCACACTCCATGCAAACAAATTACTCCTCACCCTCTTGCTCACGCTTCCTTTCGTAACTTCCAGGGATGGCCCCTCGTCATCACTCCTTCCTGCTGTTCCACCAAGCAAAAGAACTCCCCAGTGTCCACCCTGTATCTGCCTCTCAATAGTTTAAAAGTCTCAATCATATCACCTCTCTTTCTTTTATCTACCAAACTCTACAGTCCACATTCCCTCAGCCAATCCTCATAACTAACATTGTATAGTCCTGAAACAATCTCTGTTATCAGCCTCTGTACCCTTTCCACAGTTAATTTATTCCCTTCAAATCCTGGGGACCAAATTTGAGAACAATAGTGTAAGTCTCATCTGATTAGGGTCTTATACAATGGAATGATAACTCTTTTATCTCTGCAGGTCAACGTCCTTCTTAATATTGCAGCAGTCATCTGTGTTACCTTCACCACCTTTGCAATATTTCCCCTGAATTTCAGGTTTCTATCAATCATCAATCCCAGATCCCTTCTCTCCCCTACTTCCTTCAGTATATCTTCTCTAATAGAGTATGATGTGTCCCAAAACTCAAGACCTTACATTTTGCTGCATTAAACCGTGACTCCCATTCATTTGTCCATCTGTCTAGTTTATTCAAATCCTCTCGCAGAGCTACCACATCTGCACCATAACTAATAACCCTTTCCAGCTTCACATCATTCGGAAACAACTGAATATTCCCCCCCCCCCCCCCTGCAATCCAATGACAATGTCATTGATATAATGGTTAAACAATATAGGTCCCAATACTGAGCCGTGTGGAACCCCACTTATAACCTTCTGCCTCCTTGATACTGCCCCACTATACACAACTCTCCGATACCTATCAGCTAGTGAATCCTGAATCCAGTTGACCAAGCTGACATCCAAATCCATGTGCTGCAACTTAAATATCAGCTTATCATGTGGAACCCTATCAAATGCCTTTTCTAAATCCAAGCAAATGGCAGTATATACCTTTCCCTCATCAATTGCTCTTGTAACTTTATTATAAAAGGCTAGCATATCACTAAAACAAGAGCTCCCCTTAACAAATCCATGCTGACTCTCACAGATAACATTATCCTCGTCTGCCCAATGCTGTATACAGTCCCTCACTAATTCTCCAAGATCTTAACAACTACTGATGATGCACAAACTGGCCTATAATTAGACACTTCCAGTCTGCTACCACCTTTATGTAATGGCACTATCTTATCTTCCTTCCATTCCCTGGACACCTTTCCTGTAGCCAGACTTTCATTGAAAAGCCAGATCAAAGGGGCTGTCAGTTCTTTAGCACATTCTCTCAAAACTTGTGTGAAGTACCATCCAGTCCCATAGCTTTACTGACATTCAGAGTACTAAGTATTTGGAACACACTCTCCTCCTGCCCTTCTAAACTTCGAACCTGCCCTATCCCTCTAGTATTAAAATTTACTTCTCCAGGATGAAATACTTCAATAAAGTGTTCATTGAACAATTCTACTATGTCCTCTGCATCAGTCATTCTATTCCCATTTTTATCCCACAATTTCATTCTTCAACAGTCATTTCTTCTCCTACTGGCCACATAGCTAAAAAATTCCCTAGGATTTTCTTTGGATCTTAGGGCCAGTCTCTTCTCATATTATAGTTTCACCTTCTTTACCATACTAGTCACTCTCCTGGCCTGTATCTTATATTCTTCATGCATCTGCTCTTCACCTGTCTTCTTATATCTCTTCCGTAGCCTCTTTTTCACATGCAGGTCCTGTTTAATATTATTTGTCATCCACTTTACACCAGATTGTATCCTGATCTTTGCTCGTGGTATACAGCTTACTATTGCTTCTAATAAATATTCCTTCACAATTTCCCAAGCACTTATGATATCTTGCCTTTCCAATTCCTCCCTCCATGGACTGCCCCAAGTTGATATCTAAGACTACTATAATCATCTGCTTTATAATTCCACATACGCTCCCATCTCTTTAATACTCCTGCATGTCTATTCATCTTCCAAGTCAAAAACTGGCCATTTTGACTTGGAATCTCAGTTATTATCAACTCTTCTGATGCTATGACCAAATTAAAAATTCTTGAACCTCTTGTTCCCTCTATTACATGTTGCCTAAGACATTTGTCCTTCAAGAATTCTAGAAATTCCATTCCCTTATTGCTGCATGCATTTTCCTCTCCCCAGTTTATACTGCTGTAGATAAAATCTCCCATAACAATCATTCTTCTTGCACTTGCCAAGCTCAACTGTCTAAACATCTTCTGGTCCCCACCTTCTGTACTCTTTGGTTTGTAGCAACACCCCACTAAATATCCTGTCTTGCCCACCTCTACCTCATACCATATGCTTTCAAAATCATAGTGTCACTGCCTTCCAAAGCCTCCACTCTTAGAGCACATAAGTCGTCACTTATCATAAGCAGTACTTGACCACCACACTTTCCCTTCCTATCCTGCCAAAAAATGCTGTGTTTAAATGTTTTAAGTCATTATTACATAAAATGGGTTTCAGTTGATAAAGGACTGTCATGCAATTTCAATTTTTGATCTCCATTTCACAGTCCAAACTTTCATTTAGCCAGGATCCCAGGTATTTGAATTTGTTCAGTTGTTTAATTTTATTTCCATTTACAATTAAGTCAGCTGTTATAGAAGGGTCGTTAGTTATTATCATAAGTTTTTTTTTTTTTTTCGGTGTCAATTTTTAGGCCCATTTCTATACTTTGTTTGTTTACATATTCTAGGAGTAGGTGAAGATCTTGACTATTTGTTGTAATTAAAGCAGTATCATCTGCATAGTGGTAGTTACTTATTAATTGGCCGTTTATGATTACGTTTATGATTATTCTAAGGCCTTGAGAAATAAGACTTCTGAGTAGATGTTAAACAGAAGTGGAGATAGCACACATCCTTGTCTCACACCTCTTTCAATTTTGATATTGCTTGTCCTGATGTCTGTTAGGTCATATGCAGTCTAGCTCCGAAAAAAAGATGGCGGCTCACATAGTAGTCTCGCATGATGGTTGTTGTTGTGAAGAATGTTTTTTGATTTCAGTGGTGATTAGTGAGTTTTAGATATTGTGAATCTGCTTTGTTTGCGGAATAGAAGGTAAGAATTTAACTTTTGATACAATTTTCTGGCCCTAGCCCGTTCTATTCGCCATCATACCTATCCGAAATATATCTTAATATTTCGTACACAAGAATGGAGAATGTAAACGATATCAAGGACGCAATTCAACAGCTAAACAAAGATATGTCACTTGACATTCTCAAATTCATCCTTAAGAAATTTGATATAGACTATCCTGGTTGCTTGAATCTCTTCACTCAAGTAAATGACACTGAAGATGATGATTTGGACATAGAAGAGGACATTACACCTATTCTACCTACAAAGATTCCCCAACAGTTCGATTGTTCTCATGAGGAACAATCTAATAAAAGACGCAGAACATCGGGAGGTGAATTGGAAGATAATGTAACAACTCAACAAAATCAGATCCTCCAGTTATCCTTCGAGATAAAGACAAATGGACCTCAGTCTCAAGATCCTTAGGAGAACAAAATATCAATTTTTCCTGGGCAAGAAATACTGAAGAGGGTGTAAAGATCCACCCTACCACTGTCACTGATTATCGCTTGATGACGAAAATGTTTGACAACTCCAAACTGCCCTTCCACACCTTTGCGCTAGCAAGCGAGAAGAACTTAAAGGTAATTCTAAGAGGAGTGGCTGAAGGCATCACAACTGATGAGATCACAGCTGACCTCATCAATCAAGGACTGACTCCAACCAAAGTCAGTAGAATGTTGAGGTCAGATAATACACCAATGCCACTGGTGTTGTTCGAAATCTCCAACACACAAAAACGCATCTATGAAGTAACGGACATCTGTAAGCTTAAAATCACAACCAAACCTCTAAGGAAGAAGGCATCGGCAGGGCAGTGCCACAGATGCCAGAGGTTCGGGCATGCCCAAAAGCTGTGCAGAGCTGCATATAGATGCCTAAAATGCGGTGAGGGTCATCAAACCAACTCCTGCACCAAACCCAGATCGACACCTTCCTGTTGTGCCAACTGTAGAGGACCACACCCCTCTAATTACAAGGGTTGTCTTTTCCATCCAAAAAACCATGGATCATTAAGAAGTAACCATGCTCCTCCAAGAAATGACACAATGCACATCCAAGCAGTTCTCCCTCCAGATCATATTACCTCACATTCGACAACACAGGAAGGCACTCGACCCTCAACCATGTCCAAATCATATGCGGAAGCGGTAAGAACCCAGACTTCTTCATCGCAAGAGCGAACAAGCTCTAATCTCACATCAGCTTTAACCTCGTCACTTGCAACAATGCTGCATGAATTCAGCAAAGCAAGCACCTCACCATCCTCCAGAAAAAGATTCTACCTAGAAACCCAATCCATATTAACAGCTCTCTATAATGTTTAAAAAATTTAAACCAAATTCTCTCATGATAACAGCATGGAATGCCAATGGCTTAACAAACAAAATTCTCGAGCTGCAAGAATTTGCAAAAAGATACAATCCAGACATAATCTTGATCAGTGAATCCCACCTCAGACCATCAAACAATCCAAAACTAAGAGGTTATATTTTATACAGGACAGACAGACTTAACTCTAGTGGAGGCGGAACAGCTATTTTTATCAAAAATTATTTAAGCCACAACTCGCTGACCAACCCCCAAACTCTAAACCTTGAGGTGACAGGTGAAGGTGCACACTAATAACGCTGGCAAACTCAAAATCTACGCAGCGCACAATCCTCCCAGTATTCCACTATTGACAGTAGACTTAGACTCCATCCTCGGCTCCACGGATTCCATAATTATAGCTGGAGACCTTAACTCCAAACATACGGCCTGGTTCAGTTCGTCAATCAACACCAAAGGCCGTACCTTATACAACTACACATTACTCAACTCATCAATAGTAGCTGGACCCACTGAGCCCACCCACTACAGCCCATCAGGAAGTTCTGATGTATTAGACATAGTTATCCTCAGAAACATCAAATATCAATACCAGCTGGAGACAGTAGAAGAGCTTAACTCAGATCATAATCCCATCCTACTCAGGTTAGGACTTCAAGACCAGCTCTCTCCCCATCATTCTTTCATACCATGGGACAAGCTCTCTAAGGTTCTTCCAATCCACATCGGTCCTCCCCCCCTGTCATTCGTAAAAAAGAAGAAATAGATCAAGCTGTAAACAATTTAACTAGGCAAATCAACACAGCAATAGCATCAGTCACTCAAACCACTGTCTTCCACGCTCCTAACTGGATCCCAGAAGAGATAATGGACCTGATTAGGGCCAAAAACAAGGCCAGAAAGCGATATCACAACACCAGAGCCCCGCAGGACAAAGCAACCTTAAACACTTTGAACAGACAGGTTCGAGAAGCCCTCTAGGTCCACAGGAACTCCAAATGGGAAATCAAACTGAAGGAAATCAACCCAGAAGATAACTCCATGTGGAAGTTTGTAAAATCTCTTCTTACCAAAAGACAACCACTTCCCCCTTTAAAGACCAATCTTGGAGTTGCACATACAGATGAAGAAAAAGCAGAAGCCCTAATTGACAATCTGGAAAATCAATGCAGCCCATCTTATGCAAACTTAAATATCAATCTTATTTACAAAGTTCATCGTAAAGTTAGAAATGCACTAAGTCAGCCTAAGGATGATTCAGAAACAATCACCCCCACATCTCCAACAGAAATAATAAATATCATTTCCCATCTGAAGAATAAAAAGGCCCCTGGCCCTGATGGCATTACCAGTAGAATAATAAAGCTACTCCCACGGAAAGCCATAATTCATCTAGTTAATATTACCAATTCCATTTTAAGATTCCAATAGTTTCCCTCTGATTGGAAAATCGCGGACATTATACCTCTGAAAAACCTGGTAATAACCCACAACTTCCCCAAAGCTACAGGCCCATCAGTCTTCTTTCCTGTCTTGGCAAAGTAATAGAAAAGGTCATCCTATCAAGACTACAATCAGCAGTGGACCAACAGAAAATAATCCCAAATGAGCAATTTGGGTTTCGCAAAGCTCACAACACAGTGCAACAAATTCACTGACTAACAGAACATATCGCTCATGGCTTTAACTGGCACCTTCACACTGCTGCTGTATTTTTGGATGTTGCCAAGGCCTTTGATAAGGTCTGGCATCAAGGCCTTATCTTCAAACTAATTGAAAACAATATCCCAATTAAACTAGTGAAACTCATATATTCATATATCAATGAAAGATACATGCAAGTAAAACTCAACGGAATTGTTTCTTCAAGGTGCAAAATCCTGGCGGGAGTACCTCAAGGTTCTCTTCTGGCCCCAATACTTTTCACAACTTACATGGCAGATATTCCTCTCAACCCAAAAACAACTACTATGGCTCTTTATGCCGACGACACCGCTATTCTAGCTAGATCGCTCAGCCCTCACCTAGCAATCACTAGACTCCAAGGAAGTATCAATGAGCTAGCAAACTGGTTCACCAACTGGAGAATTCAAGTAAACCCCCTCAAAAGCTCAGCCATGATGTTTTCAAGAAGAAAGATCTGCAACAAAGAAGACATCCTGCTCTCTGGTCAAAAGATCCCATGGCAATCAGAGACCAAATATCTTGGGGTATTGATGGATAAGAAACTCCTTTTCAACAAACACATCAATCTCATTTGCTCCAAATCTTCCAAAGTCATAGCTCAGCTCTACCCATTGATCAACCGCAAGAGCAAATTGAACCTACATAATAAATTGCTTCTTTACCGGATGGTAATACGTCCAGTCATTACCTACGTCTCACCAGCATGGAGTCACACTTCAAGATCAAACATTTCAAAATTACAGAGAATCCAAAACAAATGCCTTAGGATGATCCTGGATGCACCATGGTTCATCAGAAATTCACAAATTCACCGAGAAACCGGCACTCCATACATCTCCTCCCTTCTTCGTGATCTTGCAGAAAAATTCTTCGTGAAGTCAAGTTCACATTCAAACCCACTAATCGTGCAAGCTGTCAATTACAATGAGACTGATTACTACAAACACAAAAGACCAAAGGCTATTCTTCTCTCAACCGATCATAGCTAACACTACTGCCCTCAGAGGACGAGCTTAATTGCTCATAAATCTCCCATTCCCAAATAACTCTCATTACAGATAAAGGGGAATATGAAAAGCACTTGTGCTTCACCCATCCTGTCAGTAACGTCAATGGTCAGTCTAGCTCCAGTAGAGGTTTTTAATGATTCTACCATCCTTAACATTTAGGCCTAGTTGTTCTAAGATGTTTGAGTTTATTATGCTGGACCTTAGCAAAAGTCTTTTTGAAATCAATGAAACAAATATAAAGGTCAGTTTATTGTTGTTGTTTTCTGCATCTTTGTGCTAAGATATGTGAGCAGAAAAGTGATTCTCTTGTTCCTAGACTATATCTGAAACCAAACTGAGCTTCACTAATGAGATCATCACATTTTTGGTGTTTTCTGTTATGAATAATTTTTAGGAATATTTTGTAGTCTGGCTTATTAGGGCTAATCAATCTATAATCATCAAAAGTTTTCGTATTAGGTTTTTTTTAAGTCAATGCAATAAAGATTGAGTTCATTCAGTCGGTGCCATAAATTCTGTTGAATAATTTTACAATTTTATCAATATTACTATATATTACTATCAATATCACACTTGACTAATATTGATATATTGATCATCTTTACTACTTCAGACTTCAAGATAGGTGGGCCTGTGACTATATTCCTTGAATTTGTTAAGTCTTGTATATTATCAGAAAATAGTGCCTTAATGTATTCAGTCTAAACTTGGTCTTTTTTAGATCTTTCTAGGATTATCTCTCCTTCATTACCTTCATTAGTATATAATAGGACGTCATTTTTTCATCAATCCCAAGAATTCTTTAATTGTCTGTGAAGATTGCAGTCATGTTTTTTTTTTTTTTTTTTTTTTTTTGTAGATCCTCAATTTCATTACATTTTTCTTTCATCCATTTTCTTTGCCTTCTTTTATTTTAGATTTTATCTTGACCTGTATCTCTTTATATTTTGTAGTATCTTTTTTATCTTTATGCAGTCTGCATTGGTCCATAAGGGATAAGATCTCAACAGTCATCCAATCCTTCTGCTTGTGAGATGTACTATAACCCAGTATTTCTGTACTTATTTTTAATAATTCTTCTTTTAGTTTCTTCCATAATTCATTCACTTCTAGTTCACCATCCTTGGCATTCCAAATAACTTTTCTATTAAGTTCTATTTAAATTCTTTTTCTATTTTCATGTTCTTTAAATTTTTTTAAATTTAACTTTTCATCTGTTTTGTTTTCTGGATTTTTAGTCTCAATTTGAGTTCTGTTACTAGTGTATTATGGTCTGAACTAATGTCTGAATTGGATAGGTCTTTACACTCCTTACACTACTTCTAAAACATTGATTGACTAAGGTGTAATCAGTTTGGTTTCTGACTATACTGTTGCTATTGTCTTCTGGAGATTTGTTTATAGTCTTTTGTTTGGTAGCTCAAACCACATATTTGTAATTATTTGGCCTTCTTGACAAAATTGTATTAAGCGATATCCTCTATCATTTCTTATCCCAAGTCCAAACTGTCCTACTGTGACTCTAGATGCTCCTTTCTCAACTTTTGCATTATAGTCTCTCATGATAATGTTATTATCTCGTTAGTCTGCACTCGGTGCATATACTTGTATAACATTGATGTTGATTGCTTGGTCTTTGAGTTGTAGGAGCATTTAACCTATCAGAGAATGGAATAAAATTGAGTATACACATTTTGGTGTTTCTTTATTTATTATGTAAAGAATATGACCCTATATTACTCTGCTTCTAGAGTAATATAGGGTCATATCGTTGGAGTGGCATTTACCTTAGCTTGGCTATCTTATTTCACTCAAGCCTAAGATTTGTATTTTTAGTCTTCCCATTTCTTCTATAACATTTCTCAGCTTTCCAGCTTCAGACATAGTTCTAACATTCCATGTTTCTCTTATATCTTAGTGGCTCAGAGGTTCCATCCCAGTCATGGTTTGACCACTTACGCACCCAGGCCTGCTTAACTCAACTTGGTCATTACCGGACCTGGAATACACCATTGGAATAAAGGTGGAGAATCTTAAAATCTATAATGTCTACAAACCTCCATCTCAGCCATGGCCAAACCAGCTGTTAAGCCCCCCCCCCTTGCACATCCAATTATCTATGCAGGAGATTTCAACTCCCACCACTCCATGTGGGGCTACCAATCTGCTGACCTTAATGGAGAACAATTGGCCAATTGGATGGATATCTACACCTGATCTTTGACCCCAAATAACCAGGAACCTTTCACTCTGCCAGATGGGGAAAGGCATATACTCCCATTCTATGCATAGTCTCTCGAGACACTGACAAGCATCCCCTGCCAATAAATAGATCTGTTGGCTGTTTGGAAAGCAGCCAACTTCGCTCTTTCCTTCTGGAGATTGGTTTATTTATTCCACTATTAAAACTGCTCCAATCCTCCAATCCCTAGATGGAATCATCAGAAAGCCAATTGGAGAGAGTTTGGTAAAAAAAATTTATCAAACCATCAATACCATCCTGCTTGTGCCCAATATTTACACCATATTTGTCAAATTGGTAAAAACAACAGCCAAAGTAACCATCCTACGTGGTTTCCAGTCCCATTATATACCATTCTGGAACAAAGAGCTTGAAGATTTGCTAGCTCTGCAAATCTGGTGACCCATTATTGGCTAAAGAAATAAAGCTCCTAGATGACAACAGAAGAGAGTGAGAGAGAGAGAGAGAGATGGCTATCAGCCATGGAAGAACTTGACTTCTCTAAATCTAATCAGAAAAGCTGGTCCCTACTGAGAAAACTTGGAGGATCAGAACTTACAAAAAAAAATTTCCAGAAGTGACTCCAAACCATGTTGCATCCTATTTATTTTCAGCATCTAAAATCAATCCAAAGACCTCCAGAAAGAAGGACATACAAACTACTCTGAGACACAACTTAGCCTCAAGCCCTGAAACTTCAGACCTCTGTAGCCCAATCACACCAGAGGAAATCAAGGAAGATCACTTACCAAGAATGGCATGGCCACTGGAGTTGATGACCTCCCCCCTCCCTGAGTTCTTTAAACACTTTGGCCAGCATGAAAAGGCATGGCTGTAAGTCCTATTCTCCACCATCATCTCTACTGGAGAACTACCAGCCCTTTGGTAAGAATCAAAGATAATTGCAGTTTCCAAGCCAGGGAAAGACCCCAGCTCTGTTTGAAACCTTTTGCCCAATTACCCTTTTTTCTGTGTCCAAACTTATAAGTTCCTGGAAGGAATCATACTTCACAAGATCTCCCCACTGAGATGACTCTCCCTACAGAGCAAACTGGCTTTAGGCCTGGCAGAAAATGCTGTGATCAAGTCTTGGCTTTAACAACTCAAATTGATGCCAGCTTCCAAAAGAAATTAAAATCTGGAACTGTCTTCATTGATTTGACACCGGCCTATGATACAGTCTGGATCAGAGGCTTGCTCTCAAAGTTCAGCTTCATCCTAAAATGTAAAACAACCTTACACTTCATAGAATCCAAGCTCGCAAAATGAAAAATTCGGGTCCATATTGGAGGAAGGAAAAGCAGACCAAGATTCCTTCAGAATGGTTTGCCCCAGGGCTCTGTTTTGGTTCCAACTTTTTTTAACATCTGTATCTCGGACATTCTCTCACCTAGATCAAGCAAATATATGTATGCAGATGACATGGTGATACTTCACCAATGGCCTTCTTTCAATTCCCTGGAGGTTGCCCTGAACACAGATTTGTAGATCCTTGAGAAATATTTCAAGCAGTGGCACCTAAAGGCAAATCCTACCAAAACAGTGTGTACACCTTTCCTTCTTAACAACAAGGGGGAAAACTGCCAACTCAACCAATCAAGCACGATATTCATCTGCAATACCTGGGAATTAACCTGGATATAAGTCTGACCTATAAAAATCATATTTGTAAAGTAAAGAACAAAATAAAAACAAGAAACATCATCTGAGAACTAAGTGGAACTAGCTATGGTTGCAGAGTCGAGGTAGTTAGGATTTCAGGCCTAGCTCTTGTTTACTCTGCTGCAGTGCTGCGCACTAGTCTGGGAAAGAAATGCTCATACAAACATTATTGACCCCCAGGCTGAACATAACCATGTGCATGATTAGTGGGACCCTGAAATCCATCCCTCTGCCATGGCTACCAGTGCTTTCCAACATAGCCTCACCAAATATACGAAGAAGGCAGGCTTCGCTAAAAGAACTGGAGAAAATTGAAAATAACTCCCTCCTGCCTCTCCACTCAACCTTTGTAAATCCTCCTAGAATCCAGCTGAAGTCAAAGCACCCATTTTGGGAGCCTTGACCAGAGCCTTTTATGGACCAGCACCTTCAACTCGCAACATGTGAAGCCAACCAAATGGGTTATGAAATTGCCAACAAATGCCTCTCTTGTGAAAGATCCCTGTAGCTGCCAGCCTGGCTTTATCCTTCCTAGAAGGCTATAGACAACTATCACTAGAATCAAGATGAATCAGGGCGGATGTGGCTATCTCCTACATAAATGGAATATGGCAAACAGCTCTTACTATGACTGCATCCATATTCTACAGACCATCAAACATATGATCAGTGACTGCCTCCTTTTCCACTTCCACAGTGACCTGCAGAGATACATGAAGTGTCAAAGGTGGCTCTAGACTGGCTTTCAACATTGGACATTGAACTATAGCTAAACTCTGCAATTAAATATATACATGATCCTATTTTGATTGGTTTGCTGGAGATTCTTAGCACCCCTTTCCCATTTAAGAGACGTCGGGACCATTGTTCTTGTTGTGTTTGTTATGGTGGTTGGTCTAGGGAGGTTGAACGCAGTAGTTTCCCCCCTCTTGAGGCCATTAAGGAAGTCCTATCTATGCCCCTAGGTATCCAGTCTTGAACCTTGCCAGTGTCATTCATCTTCAGCCTCATGATCAGTAATGATGTATACTGCTGCTTGCAACCATGGAAGTTGATTTGCCATATCTAGTTACTTCCTCTGTATAAGACAGAATGAAATAGCAAAATAGGAAAGATTCACCCCTAGTCTTTGAATACTCCAATATCACTGGGGGGGGGGAACAAAAAGAAAGAAAGAAAGAAGGTGAGGGACCAGTCTACTAATAATGTAAGAGATGTATATTACATGAAGGAAGGCATGGTCCAGCATGAGGTACTTCGGGTTTGCCACTCCCATACTCACTAAGGTGAGTCCTTAAGGGTGTCTGTAAATTGCATCATCTCAATCTTTCTTCATATTCAGTATTCCTGAGATGAAAGTATTTTGGTCAGTCACCTCTGGACTATCTCCAACATCTCTTCATCCTTTTGAAAACCAGGTGACCAAATCTGTGCACAACAGTCCATATGCGGCCTAAGCAGAGCCTTATATAATGGAACCAGAATCTCCTTGCTTCTACAAGTCAGTGTCTTCCACATCGTTGCCAGAATTTGTTGTGTTACCCTCATAATTTTGACAGTATGTCCTATAATTTTAGATCCTCATCCACCATCACCCCAAGATCTCTTATTTCCTCCACCTCTAACATTATATCTCAACCAAGATTAAATTCTTTATCCCATTTTTGTTTTCCAAATTTTAAAATTTTATATTTCGCAACATCGAACTGGTATCCCCACTCCAATGCCCATTCACTCAGTCTGTTCGAGTCTTGTAAGTCCACAAGATCTTCATAGTTCTTCCCAAATTTGCATCACCTGCAAACAACTGAATATTCCCATTCAAATATTCCCCAATATCATTAACATACAGGTTAAACAGCAATAGCCCTAAAACAGAACCCTGAGGCTTACTGCTAGTGATGTTCTTCTTCAGTAATATTGCTCCCCCACAATACAACTTGTTGATACCTATCAGACAGACAGCCAATCTCCAATCTACTGCACTAGTCTAATATCCAACCCCATCTACTCTAGTTTGACTATTAACTTATCATGCTGTATAATCTGTCAAAAACCTTTGCAGTCTAAATATACTAGCATGTATCCATTTTCCATGTTCGATGCTGCTGTCACCTTATTGTAGTAAGTAAGTAGATCACTAAAACACGACCTCCCTTTATGAAATTCATGCTGTTCATCAAAAGATAATAACACTGTTCTCAACCAAATTCTGGATCCTGATTCTCACCAGCCTTTCCAATGTTTTAATCACAACATTTTATGAAGCAGTCACCCTCCTTGCCTGTTCTTTGTAATCCTCATGGAATTGATTATTACTACTCCTCTTATGTTGCCTCCATAATGCCTTTTTACCTCTGTATTGCATGCTTAATCTCTTCATTCATCCATGGGAATACATTTAGACATTGCTTCTACTAGGTAGTTCTTGAAGATCACCCAAGCAGACTGATGTCCTTTTCGTCCATCTTTTCATTCCATGCTACAGCTGCAAGCCATCTCCTGAGTTTCTCATAATCACCAGTCTTGTAGCTCCACATATACCCTTTCTTTGTGGATGTCTTCATATTGTTGGCAACCACTCAGGTAATTGCTTAATCATCATACTGACTGAAGTAGTTTTCCCTTGCTGTGATTGTCAATAAAAATGTCAAGTTTAGGGCAAATATTGCAAAGGTGGTAAAGGTAACTCAGAGGATTGCTGCAACACTAGGAATAACTGACCAGTTGAGATAATTGTGGTGATTTTGTTGTATAAAGCCCTGATCAGGCCACATCTGGACTACTGTACCCAGTAGTCCAGATGTGGCCGATGACATGACTGAGACATTTAAACTGTTGAGAAGTATTTGCAGGATTGACAAATGGGAAATTTTTCATATTAGTAGAACAGGAGGAACAAGGACAAGAGGTCATCTCTAGAATTTGCAAGAGGAGAGTGTGGATCTGTTTCAAACATTGTGAATATGATCTTCTGATCAGGCTTTCTCTATTTGCAGTTCAGCCTGTGTAATTTTTTTTTTCATTGAATATCAGCTATTCCAATTGCCTTTCCACATTTCAAGTTTCTGATGGACTTTACCGTTTTAAGGATACTTGTGACATAAGATTGAATGATATATTCACGTAAACACAAGAAAGATATTTATTTAACCAAATATTTCGGTCTGGAAATAGCAGACCATCTTCAGTGGTATTACAAGAACAGTTTAAAAAAAAAAAAAAAATACAAGCTAGAATACTAACAATAGATCGTTAAAAATAGAACACGCCGACCGCGTGATGTTATATCACTAAGTATGAAACGGAATATTTTGAAGTAGAGACATGATTGGAAAAAAAAAAAAAAATGAATGAGTAATCTTGATTAGACTTTCCCAGATTTTTGATATAGATATACAGTCATTACGATTCAGGTTGGGACGATGGAGCAAGGCCTCCATGCTTTCCTTGAACAAACTTCGAACCTATAACAGGATCTATGTAAGAGGCGAGTCCTGGCCCAAAAGATGCTGTGGTCAGTTTCAATCCCATATTGAGCCAATCCAGACTTTTCAAGTTTGTTGTGAAGAATGGAGGATTGATGTTTTTGGATTCTTTTTTCAAGAGAACGTCCAGTCTGTCCAAAAAAAAAAATAACTTTAAAATTACTTGCTGACATCTTTCCTCAAGACATTATAAAACTATTTGATTTCGTAATACATTCTGGATATTTCGTATGTCAAAATAAATTTTACAGTCAAGTAGAAGGAACGGCCATGGGAAGTCCTCTTTCTCCAGCTTGAGCCAACTTTTATTTAGAACATTTAGAAAAAGCCCTCTTCTCATCTATTTTCCCTCAACCATCTTTTTCGGTAAGATATATAGATGACATCTTTACTATTTGGCCTCACAACAGAAACTCTTTACCTTCTTTTTTAAACAGTATTAATTCCTTGCATCATCGTATAAAGTTTACTATGGAAATAGAAGAAAACAACCAGTTATCTTTTTTAGATGTTCTCCTCATCCGATCACCTTCAAATATTCTTACAACTATAGTATACAGGAAACCAACGTTCACAGGTTGTTATATTCTTAAAGAATCAGCTCATCATCCATGTCAAAAAACAGGAATTATAAAATGCCTCATCAGAAGAGCCAAAACTAATTGTTCTACTTTTGATCATCTAAAGAACTTTCTACTATCCAACAACACATGAAACTCAATGGCTTTTCTGAAAAAAGTACTCAACATCTTCTCAATTCTTATAATCCTCCACAAAACAACAAAGTTTCAATACGTTGAGTGCCTATTCCTTATATCTCCGGTATTTCAGAACCTATCACAAGAATTTTAAAGAAATATGATTTAACAACTACATATTCACCTATTAACAAATTGTCTTCTCATTTTCCTTCTCCTAAAGACAAACGCTCAGCTTTATCTCTTCCTGGAGTTTATCAAATTCTTTGCAACTGTGATCTCTCTTATTTTGGACATTCTCTTGAAAAAAAGAATCCAAGAACATCAATCCTCCATTCTTCACAACAAACCTGAAAAGTCTGGATTGGCTTAACACGGGATTGAAACTGACCACAGCATCTTTTGGTCCAGGACTCGCCTCTTACATAGATCCCGTTATAGGTTCGAACGTTTGTTCAAGGAAAGCGTTGAGGCCTTGCTCCATCGTCCCAACCTGAATCATAATGACTGTATATCTATATAAAAAATCTGGGAAAGTCTAATCAAGATTACTCATTCATTTTTTTTTTTCAATCATGTCTCTACTTCAAAATATTCCGTTTCATACTTAGTGATATAACATCGTGCAGCCGGCGTGTTCTATTTTTAACGATCTATTGTTAGTATTCTAGCTTGTATTTTTTTTTTTTTTTTTTAAACTGTTCTTGTAATACCAATGAAGATGATCTGCTATTTCCAGACCAAAATATTTGATTAAATAATTATCTTTCTTGTGTTTACGTGAATATATCATTCAATCTGATGGACTTTAGTATCTTGAATTATGTACTCCTGATTGAATTCCTGTTGAATATTCATCTTGTTCCTTATACTTTCATCCTTTATCTGGTTCCTTTTACAATGCCCAGTGTTCAACTAAAAGAACTAAAAGTTTGATTATGTCAATAGCCGAGTGGTTTAAAATTGAGTAGAAATCAATTTCCAAAGCCACAAGTTTGCTCATGCTGAAACCATGAGCAAACTCTGATCTCTTGCTTACAAGAGGGTTATAGAGTTCATTCACCTGCTCATGAAGACACTGCAAAAAAAAAAAAAGGCTTCAGTCAATGCAGCAAATGTGTCTGTATAATAATAATGATAACCACTATTTTTAAAATAAATGTTTTTTTGATAGACTGATAGCAATTAAATCAACCAAATGAAACAGATTTTAACAGTAACCTTTGAAAATGAAGGCTTGAAAAAAAGTGAAGACATCTGCTACCACCAGCTGTACTTTCGACTCATCTCAACTGAACATCTGTGGGATAGGGTAGGAAAAACTTTTTGTGTATATACCGTAGTTCAATCTTAGGCAACTGTCAGATGATGTAAGATTTGCGGTATCCTAATGGAAGTTTTAGTGCTTCATAGAATCTGCACTCCAAAGAATTGAGGCTATTCTGAGAACTAAAGGCGGAGCTATATTGATTAAGTGTATGTATATAAATTTAAAGTCAACAGTGATCCTCTAGATTGTCTTCATCACCTTTCTAAACTTCATATTTCTCCCCTTTCTTCCACTAGAACCAGTATTATTATTTATTATTTTTTTTTATGGAGATCCCATCCATGATCGTATTCCATGGGAAACTCGTAAGGCAGACTGTTCCAGAAGCCAACAGTGGAGGGCATTAATGAAGAAGCAGAGAAATTTGTTCTGTCAGTTTGGAATGCAATGTGAGTGATTGTTGATTAGTAGCAGCATGCATTTGAATGGATTTAATGGAGAGAGAGAGAGAGAGAGAGGAGGATATTATTATTATTATAATGTGACACCTCCAAGAAACATAAAGATGCATCAAGGGAGCGCACCTACTCTACAACTCTCTGTCTCCACCACTCAATCCACCAACTACAGTAAACCACAACTACCATCATCATCATCTACATCAACACCATTATTATTGATGAACAGTAACTATAGCAGAAGTCTTTGTAGAAAATACAAGCAGCAGAAACTGAGTGCCTGTGTGGAAGTGAGAGCAAGGTCATTTGTCTGTACAGCATCCAGTATCTTTAGGGAGGTCTAAGAGGAGGTCCAATTGTGAGATCAATATTTAATGGTCAGGCAGATTTGTGATTTGTATAAAGTTAGAAGCATAGGAGGATGTTTGTGCTGAGAGAGATTTGAGATTATTTTAATCCCAAGAAGATAAATCTCCTTATGCGTAGAGATATAGGTGTTGTTTGTCAAAAGTAAGGCTGTAAGAGAAGGGTTGTGGGAAATAAGGTGTACTGCATTTTTCTAGCATTGAAACCGACAAGGTTATCCAAACCCCACTGATGAATATTTTGCAGATCTGAATTTAAGGTAGTGGTAGTTAAGGTTCTCGAGGTTGTGGTGATTTGCACATTGCCAGGTTTGTCAAATGAAAAGGAGTGCAACGTGATGTTATTATGTATTATTATGTATGTAAATATTGTTTTACATACATAATTTTATTATGTATGTAAATACGTACATAATAAAATTATGTATGTATTATTAATGTATGTATGTAGAGTTGTTTGAAAAGTTTGGTAAAAAAAAATAAGTTAAACACATTTTCTGGAACAAATCACCTTTATTTCTCAACATAGTCTCCATCGAGGTCTACACATTTGGTCCAGCAAGTTTCCAATTTTTTCATACCAACTAAAAAGTAGGATTTGTGAAATTGTGCAAAATAGTCATTGACAGCCTTGATGACATCCTCTTACGAAGAAAATTTTTTTTCCCATTGAGCCAAATTTTTAAGTTTGTGAACAAGAAGTCGTCACACAGGGTGAAGTCTGGAGAATATGGTGGATGTGGAACCAATTCGAACCTTAATTCGTACAATTTTGCCATTGCTACGGCAAATGTGTTGGACGGTGCATTTTCTTGATGAAAGAGCACTTGTTTGTGCTCCAATCTTGGCTGTTTTTTCTTCAGTTCTTCTTTTAAACGGTCCAGCTATGACGCATAATAGACTCCTGTTATTGTCTTACCCTTTTCCAAATAGTCTATCATGATAATTCCTTGGGAATGCCAAAAAACAGTGGCCATCACCTTCCCAGCTGACAAAACGGTCTTAGTTTTTTTCGGTGCTCTTTCACCGGCATTGTCCACTATTTTGACTGCTGCTTAGACTTAGGGATGTAGTGGTGGATCCAAGTTTCGTCTACAGTCACAAATCGATGCAAAAAATCCTGTGAATTGTGATTAAACATTGCCAAACACTGTGTTGAAATGTCTTTTCGCATGCATTTTTGATCGACAGTCGACAGTTGCAACACTCATCGCACACACAGTTTTTTCATTATAATAAGTTTAGTTTAATCCTTTATCCAAGTGTGAGCAAACAAAGTTTGCGCCTGAAAGTATCTTCAGGACTGGGGTAAGGTAGTGCAACACCAGGCAACTCGTTGCAAAGGTGGAGAAAGCTCTCATCACTCCTATCTCAGTATTTCCCATAATGCAAAGCACATCTCCTTGCGGATATGTGTAATGCTATGCATTAAGGCAAGGGCCACTACCCATACCGGTTTCGACCTTTATTGAGGTCTCGTCAGTGGGAGCCAGGCCCAGTAGTGGAGATACAAAGGCAGAAGCAATGAGAGGTCATCCTACCTATAGGAGTTGCCAAAGGGTGTGCAACCTTATTATTAAATTACTCCGGATTCAGAGAAAGATGTTGAGAGTTTATTTTTCACTTGGTTAGACTATAATAAGTTTAGTTTAATCCTTTGTCCAAGTGTGAGCAAACAAAGTTTGCTCCTGAAAGTATCTTTAGGACTGGGGTAAGGTAGTGCAACGCCAGGCAACTCGTTGCAAAGGTGGAGAAAGATCTCATCACTCTTATCTCAGTATCTCCCATAATGCAAAACACATCTCCTTGTGGATATGTGTAATGCTATGCATTAAGGCAAGGCCACTACCCATAC
The DNA here is from genome assembly GCF_054136105.1 of Typopeltis vanoorti. NCBI lineage: Eukaryota > Metazoa > Arthropoda > Arachnida > Uropygi > Thelyphonidae > Typopeltis > Typopeltis vanoorti. The sequence continues at coordinate 40,154,770 of NC_143553.1, forward strand.
CGGTTTCGATTATATTGGTTATATAGTTAGAATATTATTATTATTGGTTAAATTGGTTAATTTGGCTAACTATATAACCAATATGTTATATTGGGTATATAGTTAGAATACATTGGTTACATAGTTAGAAGATAGGGAACCATCTCCCATCACATGAAGTGAGTGTGCAGTCAGGAAAAAAGCTGGCATTTCTACTGCAGAAAGCAAGGGAGGGGACCAGATGATGGGAATTTACTTAACAGCCCTTTGTGCCAGATCCATTCAAGAGCCTTAGAGATATCAAAGAGATATACTCACTTCTGTCACCCAGATATGGGTGACATAATTGAGTATATTGTGTGTTGAGCAACAATGACAGAATCTACACTGGCATTCATTTATTGGTTGAGTCTCAAGTGAGTATCAATGGTTATTTTCATTACTTTGGAAAGGACTGAAGTGAGAGAGATTGGAAGATAGTTTGAAGATTTGTCACCCTTCTTAAAGAATGGGAGGAATGGGACTCAACTCTGGAGCACAAACTCTTAGGACAATTGGTGGAATGTCATCAGGAACAGGGGATTTTTCGGTATCCAATTTGAGCAGAATTTTTTGATCATTTTCTGGAAAAAGGTAAACTGGGCATTGAGTGTTGACTGCTTGGAATGGTTGGGGACATTTACCAAAATCAGCGTTGCATAAATTGAAGAAGTAGGAAGCTAGTAGGTCGGCTTTCTCTCCAGGTGATGCTGCCATAGTACCATCGGGATGTAATTCTGATGTACATGATGGGTAGGAGCAATGTTGAGCAGAAGTTACAACCAATAGCTTTGGCTAGAGACCAGAATGCATGGCTGCTATTTGGACAGGATGGATGTTCCTTATTTTAGCTCTCTCAAGGGTCATTGATGTATTGATAGTTTTCTTGCAACTATACTGGGCTTTGGTATAAGCAGCATAGGTAGATAGTTTTGGATTCAAGCCAGTTATGGCATGCTTGACTTTTCTTGTATAGCCTTGCCACACCAATGGGAGAACCACAGCTTAAACAGAAGGCTGGAACTGAGGGTAGAATGGGAAACAAATGTTTTCATTCTGATAAGAATTATTTTAGTGATACGTTCACCACATAGGTTTGAGTCAGACGTTGTGAAACAATAATCAGCCAAGGATACATATGGGATACATTATCCCACTTGGCATTTCTTATAATGCCATGTGATATGTGGATGTGAGTAGTTGTTAAAAATTGGTGTGAGAAATTGAAAGAAATTTTCACACAGGTTAACAGATCAGCAGTAAATTGTAGTCTAAACTGCCTAGAGGACACACAGATTCACAGTGTACTTGGATGGACCACTAGTAAGGAAAAGGTTCAGGGTATTTCAAAAGTGGTTGGGATTCCTGTGTCTCAGCCTTTCTACCTGCTTGATCTATATAGCTGGAATAGGAGAGCCAGCTGGTGGTGTGATCATTCTCCAAGGAAGACAATCTCACTGTTAGGAAAGTTGGACTGAAGAACATCGATATTTAAGGAAAGGAAGTCAAAGTTCCGAATGGTTGGTGACATTAAGAGAAAATGCAATTCCACCCATGGGAACTGCCCAAAGCTGGTTTCTGAGTTTATCACATCATTTGTTATAATTGTACCTATGGTATTGATGTACCATGGGTGAATTAAGTAACTTTCGTTGTATGTTTTAATTTATTCTTTACGTAATCTGGAAAAAATGGGGATGTGAGTTCAATGTTGCAAAATGTAAAGTTTTAAAATTTGGAAAACAAAGATGGGATGCAGAATTTATGCTTGGTGAGAATATATTGTTGGAGGTAGAGGAAATAAGAGATCTGGGGGTGATAGTGGATAAGGATCTAAAATTTAGGGGACACATCACCAAAATTGTGAAGACAACACAAAGGCTTCTGGGAATGATGCGGAGGACACTGACGTGTAGAAGTAGGGAGATTCTTGATGTTCAGTTGTATAAGGCTTTGATTAGGTCACACATGGACTATTGTGCCCAGATTTGGTCACCTGGTTTTCAGAAGGATGAAGTGATGTTGGAAAGGGTCCAAAGGTGACTGACTAAGGTAGTTTCTGACCTCTGGAATGTTGAGTATGAGGAAAAATTGAGAAGATGTAATTTGCAGAGTCTGGTGGAGAGGAGGAAGAGGGGAGATATGATAGAGACCTACAAGTTGGTAAGGGGTTGTTATAAGATCAATGGTGGAGAAGTTCTACAGAGAATAGTGGGAGATCAGGGGAGAACCAGAGGTCATCCCTGGAAACTGTATAAAGAGGGTGTGAGTAGGGGAGTGAGAGGCAGGTTTTTTTCATGCAGAGTTGTGAATGATTGGAATGCCTTGCCTGAGAGTGTGGTATCTGCAAGGAGTTTGAGTGTGTTTAAGACATGGTATGATGAGATGTGTGTGTGATAAAAGGACCTTTCCCCAGATAAGTCTTTGACTCCATGAGGTCTTGGGGTAATAATAATAATAATAACTTGGCTCTAGAGACCAAACATAATTTTTTTTCAAGCCAATTCCGGTATCCTTTAAGCAAGTAATGAAATTCATCTCCCACCTAATGACAAACATCCATGTCTTTGGGAAGATTTAAAGTTATAGTTTGGTGGTTGGAGAGTGATTGTGTTAACTATCACTTGTTTTCCCATTCTGGAGGATGAAAAACCCAAGTTTCTGGGTGAAAAAGCTCCCTACCTTCATACGAGACTGGCTAACTCACCTTTCGTCGAAAGAGACCAGATAAAAGTTCCTCACGAACCCAGGTCTTTCTGATCAAAGGGTTTCATCTATACTGACTGAGCTACAGAGGCTCTTTTGATAGAATACCTGTCAAAAGAGCCTCTGTATGATAAGTTGATAATCAAACTAGAACAGATGGGGTTGGATATTAGACTAGTACATTACAATAAGGATTGGAGATTGGCTATCTGATAGGTATCAGCAGGTTGTGTATGGGGGAGCAATATCCCAAAAGAAGAAAAGCACCAGGTGTGCCTCAGGGATCTGTTTTAGGGCCATTGCTGTTTATCCTTTATGTTAATGATATTGGGGAAGATTTAAATGGGGATATTCAATTGTTCGCAGATGATGCGAAATTGTGACAAACTATGAGGAGTAGAGCAGATATTGTAGTTTAAAAAAAGACTTGAATAGACGGAGTGAATGGGAATGAGGATGGCAATTCAATTTTGCAAAATGTAAGGGTTTAAAATTTTGAAAACAACGATGGGGATGTAGAACTTACTCTTGATGGAGATATATTGTTGTTGGTGAAGGAAATGAGAGCTCTTGGGGTGATGGTGGATAAAGATGTAAAATTTAGAGAACAAAATGCCAAAATTATGAGGACCACACAACAAATTCTGGCAATGATGTGGAGGACACTGACTTGTAGAAGTAAGAACATTTTAGTTCCATTGTGTAAAGCTCTGATTAGTTCATATGGACTACTGTGCACAGATTTGGTCACCAGGTGACCAAACCTTTATCACCTGTGACCAGGTGATAAAGCAGTATATTGGAGAGGGTTCAGAAGTGATTGACAAAAATACTTTCTGATCCTAGAATGTTGAATATAAAGAAAAGTTAACATGATACAATATGCAGAGTTTAGTGGATAGGAGGAAGACGGATGATATGATAGAGATGTACAAGTTAGTAAGGGGTTGTTATGAGGATTAACATTGAATAGGTTTTTCATTAAAGGATGGAAGATTGGAGGTGAACAGGAGGTCATCCCTAGAAGCTGTATAAGAGGGTGTGAGGAGAGAGAAGAAGGTTTTTGCATGGAGAATTGTGAATGATTGAATGCTTTAGAGTGTGGTGTTTGAAGATAATTTTAATGTGTTTAAGGCACGGTGTGATGAGCTGTGTTTGAGAAATGAGACCTCCTAGATGAGGCTGTGACTCCATGGGATCTTAGGATGATGATAATAATATATTATTATACTTTGTTATATTGAATAGGTTGTGATGTTATATTTTAATTACAAATGCTATCTGTTAGTTTGTAAACTTTAATAATGCCTTCTCCTGTCAACTCAGCTGTGACCAAGACATGATGTAATCTCAACTCCCTTACTCTGAGTCGAATATGAATGTGTTGTGCCATAAAGAAGCTAACACATGCTATGTGGCTGTTTTGTTATTCATGTTTTGAATGTTAACTGATCTTCTCGTCTCTCCCTGATGATAACCTTGTAATACAGGATGAAATATGTTGGAGTTGAATAAATTCTAATTTTCTATACATTACATGTGTCAGCCATTATAAAAATATAATATCTGCTACTACATGTTCTTTTAAACGTGTGGTTGTGTTTTGTCTCAAGATTTTTTTAAACCTTACCTGCTCATGGTGCTAATATATTCATTGATTTGACCTTTTGTGTGTGGAAATCAATAAAAAAAATAATGATAGTCACTGGAGAACATATGTGCAATACTGCAATAGCTGAATTCGTTTATTACAGTATCAAGTAAATAATATATGTTGATATTACATCAATAATTCCAGCCTATACTATTTATCTCATAGAAAGCCTAACCTCATTATACACTTTCTTTCTGATAATTTATTTACTTGATTCATCTGGAAGACATGTCATTCTACTATATTAAATGTCAATTGTTTGTTTGTTTGTATTCTATACAAAAACAGTAAAATTGTCATTTTATTTTCAGTATAATTTCCTTAATTTTAATTTATGGACACACAAAAATTTCTTTAATTTTTATGTCTATGCATGTACACACATATACGCAAAAACAAAATAAACAGAAAGATTATTCGTTATTTTTATTAGGTGGCCTGTTCTAAAACAACAAGAATATATTATTAAAGCTAGTCATCTACTCTCTGAAAACAATACCATTGTTATTAGGAAACAATTTGGTAAGTATTTTTGTTTAACAAGTGATTTTTAATATCTGCATTAATTAACAATGTGAAATGGTCTATCAGGACTAGATTAAAGGTTTGTGGGTTACAGAAAATTGATTGATAAGCAGAAAAGAGGAGTGATATTAACATATAAATTATGTTTCTGTCATAAAGGATTTATAAATAGATGCAAAAAGAAGAAATTTTTGAGCACATGATAAGAGGGGAAAGAATCCTTGGAAGTGAGTAAGAGGGTAGTTAGCTAGGATGTGAGGACAAGAATTTTTACTCGGAGAGGTGTAAGTAAGTGGAATGAGCTATCAGATGTGAGTGCACCTTCATGAATGAGTTTAATGGTTATTGTGAGCTTCACACAATAAGTTTTGGGACTTTATGAATATGCCCAGTTTATGATAGTAGATATAGATAATAATAGCATACAGATCCTTATCAAAACATAACAGAATACTGGACGTTATTTACGTTGAGATCACATAAAAGTTCTAAAATAGCCAAAATCTTACTAAAACTTTATTATTAACAAACCATAGAGTCAACAGAGTTATTGTGTGGAATCTCACTTAACCAACAACATATCTATCATATTGAACCCCAAACTAATTTACACTCTTGCATTCAAATGCAACGGAAACGTATTCCATTTATCCATCACTTCTCTTGGTAAAACTGTATTCCTCACTCACTCATTTCACTGCACTCTCTTATAATTTCCATGGATGCTATATGATTCTTCTCTTTGTGTAGTCTTTGCAGTATCATCCATCTATTAATCATCATTGCCAGATCCCAATTACCTCCTTCTGATCACAGCTCCAACAGTACACAACTTTATGCTTCTGCACTGAAGAATGCATTAACTTTACATTACAACATTAACCCCACTCAGCTGACCAAGCTAAAAGAATATTTAAATCTTTTCTTAATCTTTTCACTATCCTAACCACAATTGGTATATAGACTTGTCTATAATTAGAAACTGAATAACAAAAAACTTATATAAAGTTTATAGATTATATAAAAACTTCCTTTTTATATAATCTCTTTGGTGTGCATTGGAAAAAATACAAGGTATAGTATTATATGAAGGACATTTAATTAATTTGTATCTCTGTTTGAGTTTTTAATAATTTAATGTAGCTATTTCTGAATTTTTTTTTTTTTTTTCATTACAGTAAAGTCCTACTTTTCCACAAACACTTGGATTTCACCTTTTCTAAAACAGAATAATCAGCTGCAGAATATACACATTTGACATGGTTAATACATTTAGCTACTTAGCTGTTATATTTTAATTGTAAACTAGCTTTTTTGTAAGCTAGTTTATAATTATATATATTTTACATACATGATTTTTTTTCCTTTCATTCTCATTATAGTACAAAAGCATTCAAATTATTATTATTATTAATATTATTATGGCTTCCATGGAGTCAAAAGACTCATCATAGGAGGGCCCTCCTAGGAAATACAAAATCTATCATACCACTCATTGACCGTTCTTGCTCTCACCTCTATCAGGCAATGCATTTGATGGTTCAACCACCCTCCATGCAAAGAAACCACTCATCACCCTCTTGCTCAGTTTCCTTTCGTAACTTCCACGTGAAAGAACTCCCCAGTGTCAACCCTGTGACTGCCTCTTAACAGTTTAAAAGTCTTAATCATATCACCTCTCCTTCTTCTATCCACCAAACTCTGCTGTCCACATTTCCTCAGCCGATCCTCATAACTAACATTGTGTGTGAGTAGGGGAGTGAGAGGCAGGTTTTTTTCGTGCAGAATTGTGAGTGATTGGAATGCCTTGCCTGAGAATGTGGTGTCTGCAAAGAGTTTGAATGTGTTTAAAACACGGTATGATGAGCTGTGTGTGTGATAAAAGGACCTCCCAGATGAGTCTTTGACTCCATGAGGTCTTGGGGGTGGTAATAATAATAATAATAGTCCTGAAACCATCTTTGTTATCTGCCTCTGCCTTTCCACAGTTAATTTATCCCCTTCAAATCCTGGGGACCAAATTTGAGAACAATAGTTTAAGTGTTGTCTGATCAGGGGTCTTATACAATGGAATGATAACTCTTTTATCTCTGCAGGTCAGCATCCTTCTCAGTATTGCAGCAATCCTCCAAGTTACCTTCACCACCTTTGAACATAGTTATCTTTATAACTCTGCTACTAGTATGTTCCCTGAATTTCAGGTTTCTATCAATCATCACCCCCAGATCTCTTGGCTCTCCTATTTCCTCCAGTACAGCTTCTCCAATTGAGTATGCAGCTTCCCCTCAATGTATCCCAAACTGCAAGACTTTACATTTTACTGACACCCCTCCCCCCATTCATTTGCCCATCTGTCTAGTTTATTCAAATCCTCTTGCATGGCTGCCACATCTGCACTGTTACTAATAACCCTTTCCAGCTTCACATCTTCTGCAAACAACTGAATATCCCTGTGCAATCCAATGACAATTTTATTGATATGAAGGTTAAACAATACAGGTCCCAGTACTGAACCTATGGGACCCCACTTATAACCTTCTGTCTCCTTGATATTGCCCTGCCGTACACAACTCTCTGATACCTATCAGACATCCAATCCTGAATCCAGTTGATTAACCCAACATCTAAACCCACGTGTTGCAATTTAAATATCAGCTTATTATGTGGCACCCTGTCAAATGCCTTTGCAAAATCCAACAAAATGGCAGTATATACTTTCCCCTCACCAACTGCTCTCGTCACTTTATTATAAAAAGCTAGCATATTACTAATGCAAGAGTGCCCCTTAACAAATCCATGTTGACTCTCACAGATAACATTATCCTCATCTGCCAGATGTTGTATCTGGTCCCTCACTAATTTCTCCAAGATCTTAACAACTACTGATGAAACACAAACTGGCCTAAATTCAACACTTCCAGTCTCCTATCACCCTTATGCAATGGCACTATCTTACCTTCCTTCCATTCCTTGGGTCCTTTCTCATAGTCAGACTTTCATTGAAAAGCCAGGTCAACGAAGCTGTCAGTTCTTTAGCACATTCAAAATTCTCACCTCAAATTCCAGGGTTGTCTGCCCTATGCAGGCTAGATCCAATGAGTATATTATTCTGTTTAGTCCTAGCTATTTTTTTTTTGTAAAAGGGTTGCTGTCCTTTGGAAATCTGAGGAGGATTACAGATATCCATTCATATAGATCTTTGAATAGAAATCAAAGACATTAAATAACATCTGGAAATCTCTCATTAAATCTTTTAACATTGCAGATTTTAACTTTGCCAACAATTGCCTTCGGTCTTTACCTGACCTTAGATTCTTGTAAGCAAAAGCAGTCAGTTTTAAGTTTCAAATTAATGAATAATAAACAACAATTTTTATTTTAATCCTAAATCTTTTACTCATAAAAATCTCTTAAATATGGACAATCTACAAGGAGACATAGAATAATAGATACATCATTGAGATTTTAAAGTGCAAAAAGCACTTGCTTGTTAATTGCCTTATTTTTTATAAAAAGATGAAGGGTTTGATGTATACAAACTTTGCAATAATAACATTATTGCAAAGTTTGTATACATCAAGGATAATTGTATACACCTCTCTCCATAACCAGAATGTCCAATCTTAAGATTTGATTGTCATTTCATACACTGGCAATATATCCATTAGGACTGCTTTTCAAAGATCCTAACATCAGAGTTACCTTTAATCTAATTGAAATGGTTCACAACCTCTTTAGATCTCATCACATTGTCACTATGATAAGGAGTACACTGACATGTAGGGATAATGTGATGAGATCTAAAGAGGCTGTGAATGGTTTGAATAATAATGAAAACTAATTGACAAATCTGAGCACAATACTCCAAGTGTGATTTATACAGTGTAAACATTGGCGAGGGGCTAGAGACAAGTTACTAAGGCAATCTCAGGACTCATTATGAGATTTTGAATATGAAATTATGGAATGTTCATTATAGAGAGAGGTTGAAGAATGTAAATTACAGTTTAGTTAATAGGAAGAAAAGAGGTGATGTGATAGGAGGCATTTAAGTTAGTAAGGTGATTTTATCAGATTAATACAGAGAGGATTTATGAAAGAGTAGAAGGTGAGAGGAAAAGATCCACAGGCCATTCCTGAAAGTTGTGTAAGAGTTTGATGAAAGGTGTGAGGAGTAGATTTTTTACATGGAGAATTGTGAGTGAATGGAACACATTACCAGAATAAGTTGTTAATGCAAGGAGTGTTAAGGATTTTAAGGTTTAGTTTGATAAATATATTGTCAGTTGAGTGAATTTCCCATGATGAGTCTGCTGACTCCATGGAGAGTGTGATGACAACAATAATCTCCTAATGGCAGCACCCCCAGCAAACACCTGGGAGTATACAGAATACCACATTTGTGATCTGACCTACGTAAGGCAGATAAGTCTTAGGTGAGAAGGAAAGAAAGAACCTGTTAAAGATGTTGAGACTAAAAGAAAAGAAAGGTGTAGGTTGGCCAACCATACCTCACCCATTAACCATTCAGTTAACTGGGATATTTCCACCATGCCATACATAGCCAGCAAAGGTTGATCGATTGGTAGAGCCTCTGCTAATGGCTTAAGCAAGTTTGAGCATGGTTAGTAGTTGGATGGGGATCAGTCATTCGATGCTGTTGGCACACTCTCCCTCGATGAGTCTTTGGACTCCATGGAGGTGTCACGCATAATAATAATAGAAGAAAACTTTTATTCCAGACTTCTAAAAGAATCAGTGAAAGGTAGGAATATGGAAAGCATGTACTATTCAACAGTGGAAAACATGTGGAAGTAAAATATTTCGGTTGTTTAAGACAATTTTTAGTGAAGATGGCAAATTAAAATTTGTAAGGGGTTGTTAGCAGATCATTGTGTAAGAGATTTTTCATAGAAATACATCTTCCATTCTTGGAAACTGTATAAGGAGGATATGAGCAGTGGAATTAGAATTTTTTTTGCATGGAAATTATTAAGTGAATGGTGCATACATGAGTGTGGCAAGTACAGAAAGAGTGAATAAGTTTAAGGCATAGTTTGAGCTTGGTGTTTGACATTAGGACCTTTGATTTGTACATTTGATTGATTCCTAGAGATCTGACAATGATAATAATTTTTATCTTTCATAGAGAGAAGTAACAATAACATATTCATGTTGTTGTTAACAACATGAATGTAACAACAACATATTCATTTTTATCATGTCGACGATATGATAAAAATCAGTTGAGAAGAAGGGCTGTGATGGCAAATGATTCAGTGTGTAGGCTGCATAGATGGAATGGATACAAGTTTTTGGATGTGTTAAGTGAGATTGAGGGAAGATTAGATTTATATAAGAGGGATGGCACACACCTGAATGATTTTGGTATCAGGAGTCTTGAAAAACTAATAACTGGTATGAGACCTAACTTAGTTTCCCATTATAATTTAGTTTCCCAGAGAGTCGGGGAAACTAAATTATAATGGGAAAAATGATAAGAATATGGGTATAAGAGTAACAATGTTATGTAATTGTGCTAATGACAGGAATGGGCATTATCATGGAAATGATTATGAGGAGAGAATGATTTCGACTTTGTGTTTGTCTAATTCAGACCCATTAAACATGTACAAAGATGTCTACATGTAAAAGTTGCTAGAACATACAAAAGTATACAAAAAAGTAGACAAGAGTATACAAAAGAACATGCAGATAGATTATTATGTCTATACATGAATGCTAGGAGTATCAAAAACAAAGGGGTAGAGTTTCTTGCCTTGGTCAATATGTTAGGATCTCAGATTGTAGGCATCAGTGAGACCTGGCTATCAGAATCAGGCATACTAACTGGTATCGAGTTTAAAGGGTACAGCACTTTTAGAAAGGATAGACAGGATAGGAGATTAGGGGGGGGGGACATGCTGCTAATGATATCGAATGAGTTGAAAATCCAGTGGGTGTTGAGACCTATGATTGTAATACTTGTAACAGTATTTCAGGTGGCAGTGAGTTTGAAGCAATCTCATGTGAGATGGAATCTATTAAGATCAATTACATAGTGGGGTGTTGTTACAGACCTGGTGGATCAGTTGCTAATGATGAAGAAATAAATCACTGAATAAAAAGATGAGCGCATAAAGAGTAATCATAATAGGAGACATTAATTATCCAAATATTGATTGGGTAGCAGCAAAATCTCATGAGAATTATGAAAATTATTTTATTGAACTCTTGTGGGAAAACTTCCTCAAACAGCATGTGACAGAAGGAACTCGAGGTCAAAGAGTATTAGATTTGATTATAGTTTCAGTTAAAGACAACTATTCTGCCTCCCATTGGTGATGACAGTGATCATGCGATACTCACTTGGGAAGTCGGTAAGTTTTTGAATGTGACATTCAGAAAAGGTTACATGCTGAACTACAAAGCAGGAAATTATGACCAACTGAGGAGTATACTGAGTTCAGCAGAATGGTATTGGTCACTGGATGGGAAGAATATCGAAGTGCATGAGAAGCATTTAAAAAATACTTAAATGATGCAATATAAGAATGTGTCCCAAGAGTTCGAAGAATAAATAGGGTAGGAATCAAATGGATGTGTAATATTTTTATTATTAATATTATTCGTGATACCTCCAAGGAGTCCGAAGACTCATCGCAGGAGGACACCTACATCAATGCCATCTACTGCCCACAACCACCACCACCACTGCTAGTATTTTTTGTCTGTAAATTGTGTGTGTTCTGAAGGGCCGATCTTATTAAGCAAGAGATTCGTAAGAAATGGAAAAGGGTGACAGATGCAGAAGAGGTTGTTCAACTAATGATGCCCATTTTGCTAAAAGCTATCAACCTGATGTGTGCAACATTGAGATCACTGCTACCTCTTCACTGAATGAAGAAACTCAGGTGTATGAAGAGGAGGTATTCGAGTTGCTGCATGAACTGAATAAGAATTCTGTAATAGGGACTGATGGGATATCATCATGATTTGGATGATGCTAAAGTATTTGATGGCTATATAATTTGATTCACAGAATAGGAAAGAATTTGAAATGGGTTGACAGAGAATCTCTACTTTGCAATGAACAGCATAGATTTACTAAGGGAAGGTCATGTTTTAGCAACTTGCTCACATTTTATAATGTTACCCAGTGGCGCACCCAGAGGGGGAGCCAAGGGGCTAGGGCCCTGGCCTCCACCAAAGAAAAAGGAAAAAAACACTAGAAAATTTTCCAAAAATCTTTTCCTAATTAAAATTCATTTTTTTTTAAAATTTATATTGTGTCGTGTCTTCTATTTCTATACTTCTTATGAATTAGCGATTATTGCAGATGCTCAGTCATAGGTCGTATGCAATATAGGCCCCTCAACTTGGCCCCCAAGATTAAATCCTGAGTGCGCTACTGATGTTACCTTGAACTAGACAAGGGGAATGGATACACTATGATACTTTTTGATTTTGATAAGGCTTTTGACAGAATACAGCATGGTAGACTGTTGCATAAATTGGAGAATATGGGGTTGGATTATAAAATGTTAGCATGGATAAGAGGATAGCTGACTGACAGATATCAAAAGGTGGTATATAGGGGAATGTGAATCTGCAAGATTTAAGGTAACTAGCAGTATACCACAATCTGTGCATTAATAATATTGGAAAGGATTTGACAGGTGACATGCAGCAGCTATTTGCTAATGATGCAAAGATAAGTAGAGAAATCAGGAATGCTGTTGATATGTAGTCCTTGCAGAATGATTTGAATAGGCTGGAATTGTGGGCATGGGAAAATGGATATCGGTTCAGTGTCAGTAAATGCAAAGTCATGCACTTTGATATGATTAGATATCCAATATTATATTATTATTATTTATTATTATTATTAAACAAGACCTCATGGAGTCAAAGACTCATCTAGGAGGTCCTTTTATCTCACACACATCTCATCATACCGCGTCTTAAACACATTCAAACTCCTTGCAGACACCACACTCTCAGGCAAGGCATTCCAATCACTCACAACTCTGTACGAAAAAACCTGCCTCTCACTCCCCTACTCACACCCTCTTTATACAGTTTCCAGGGATGACCTCTGGTTCTCCCCTGATCTCCCACTATTCTCTGTAGAACTTCTCCACCATTGATCCTATAACAACCCCTTACCAACTTGTAGGTCTCTATCATATCTCCCCTCTTCCTTCTCTCCACTAGACTCTGCAAATTACATCTTTTCAATCTTTCCTCATACTCGACATTCCAGAGGTCAGAAACTACCTTAGTCAGTCACCTTTGGACCCTTTCCAACATCTCTTCATCCTTCTGAAAACCAGGTGACCAAATCTGGGCACAATAGTCCATGTGTGGCCTAATCAAAGCCTTATACAATGGAACAAGAATCTCCCTACTTCTACACTTCAGTGTCCTCTGCATCATTCCCAGAAGTCTTTGTGATGTCTTCACAATTTTGGCGATGTGTCCCCTAAATTTTAGATCCTTATCCACTATCACCCCCAGATCTCTTATTTCCTCTACTTCCAACAATATATTCTCACCAAGCATAAATTCTGCATCCCATCTTTGTTTTCCAAATTTTAAAACCTTACATTTTGAAACATTGAACTCGCATCCCCATTTGCTTGCCCAATCACTCAATTTATTCAAGTCTTCTTGCAAGGCCACGACATCTTCACTACTCTTTATGGTTCGTCCCAACTTTGCATCATCTGCAAACAACTGAATATCTCCATCCAAATCTTCACCAATATCATTAATATACAAGTTAAATAGTAATGGCCCTAAAACAGATCCCTGAGGCACTCCACTAGTGACTTTCCTTTTCCTGGATATTGCACCCCATACACAACTTGTTGATACCTATCAGATAGCCAGTCTCCAATCCAATGCACTAATCTAATATCCAACCCCATCTGCTCTAGTTTGACTGTCAACTTATCATGAGATACTCTATCAAAAGCTTTTGCAAAATCCAAGTATATTACTGTGTATCCTTCTCCTCTGTCCAAGGAAGCAGTCACTTTATTGTAATAAGTAAGTAGATTACTAAAACATGACCTCCCTTTAGCAAATCCATGCTGTCCATCAAAGATTATACCATTGTTGTCATTTGTGTTGTCTTCACAATTTGTGTTGTCTTCAAAAACACCCAACTCTGGATCCTAGTTCTCACAAGCTTCTCCAACAACTTAACCACAACACCTGACACACAGATAGGCCTATAGTTTGATGCTTTAGTTCGATCACCTCCTTTATGAAGTGGCATATTCTTGCCCTCCTTCCACTCTTTAGGGACTTGACCAAGTGCAAGACTCGTATTAAAAAAATATGTCAAGGCAGGTGTAAACTCTCTGGCACATTCCTTCAGAATACGCGGTGATATATTATCAAGTCCCACAGCCTTATTTACATCTAGTTTACTCAACTCCCCAAACACCTCTTGCTCACTTACAGTCAGTCTCTCCTCCCCATCATCAACTGCTCTTAATCTCTCCATGAAGTCACATTCACAAGATTGAAAGATCTTTATGAACTGTTCATTAAGTATCTCCACCACACATTCTGCAGCAGCTGTCTTTATACCATTTCCTCCAATCAATGTCATCCTTCCATAATCATTCTTTCTTTTGCTGGCTACATATCGAAAGAACTCCCTAGGATTCTTTTTGGCTTCATTAGCTAACTGCTGTTCATACCTCTCTTTAGCTACTCTCACCAACCAAGATAACCTCCTTCCCTCTCTTTGTAGACCTCATGAAATTGGTTACTTCCACTTCTCTTATGCTGCCTCCACAATGCCCTTTTTCTCTGTATTGCATGCTTAATCTCTTTATTCATCCATCTCACACCTACCTTATTTAACCTTCTCACCCATGGTATACATTTAGACATTGCATCTACTAAATATTTTTTGAAAATCCTCCAAGCTGCATTGATCTCTTTTCCAGCTAACTCCTCATTCCATGCTACACCTGCAAGCTGTCTCCTGAGCTCTTCATAATCACCCCCCCTTGTAGTTCCACATATACCCTTTTTTCACAGGGGTCCTTGCACTGCTGGCAACCACCCAAGTAATCACCTCATGGTCACTTTCACCAATTGGTGGATGATTTGATACCTCATTGATAATTACATCCTCCAATGAGATGACCAAATCCAAGACCCTTAATCCTCGTGTGCCCTCTGTTGCATACTGTCTGAGGTAGTTATCCCTCAAAAACTCAAGAAACTAATTTTCTTTACTTCCAGTTGCTATCTCTTCATTCCAGTCTATATTGCCATAATTAAAATCACCCATAATGATCACCCTTTTCTTATTTGCTTGGCTTATTTGACTATACATTTCACTATCACCACCATCCACATTACCAGGTCTATAACAACATCCCACCAAGTATTTGATTCTATTCACCTCTATCTCACACCATACTGCCTCAAAACCAGTGGCCCAATTTCCTCATTTCGTCTCTACCTTGTATGGACATAACTCTTTCTCTATCATCAATAGCACTCCCCCTCCCTTTTTACCCCTTCTATCCTCATGAAACACATCATACCTTTCCATCTCTATTCCTGTCAGGATGTCATCCTCATCTAACCATGTGTCACTTATTCCGACAATCTCTGGGTGCACAGACGCAATTAGTGCAACCATTTCATCTGCCTTGTTTCTTATACTTCTAGCATTGGTATACAAACACAACAACTCATTTCTTTATCTACAGCTAGTCCCACTGATACCACTCACTCGATGTGATCTCTCAATGCTGGACTGGGGCCATTTCCCTTTCTGCTTCTTCATTTTAGAACCCTTTGCAATTCCATCTGTTTCCTTTTGATCCCTGATCATCCCATTACTTTCCTGCCTACACATGCTCTCACCTCCTCTTGGAGCATCCACCTTTCTCACGCTGTTTATCCCTGTCCACCCTGAGCCTCCCCATTTCCCTGCTCCTCTTGCACACCCATTCTCTCATTCTCTATACTCATACCACTCACTTCCCCATTCATTTCCACTTCTTCAATCTCTCCTGTCTTACTCTCCTGCTGTTCCACATCACTTCCTACTCGATCTGATTCATTCTCTCTATTCACTTCTCTACAATCCTTCCAGCAGCAGTCTCTCCAAGCGACTCCCACCATAACCACTCAAATGCAGTCCATCGCTCCCATACAGCTCACTTCGTCCCTCAAACTCATTCCACACATTAACAAATTGTACTCCCATCTCCTCGCACATGTCAGCCAGAATATCATTCAAAATCCTTGCTCTCTGCCTCATTTCACCACAATCATACCTAGGCAACACACTGACTACCCTTCCTGTCACACTATTCTCTTTTATCTTTCCAAGCAGTCTCCTGACATTCATTTTGACATGCTCTTTGTTCTCTCTCAAATCATTTGTACCAATTAATACAATTAACTCTTTTGCTCATTCCCGCCTCATATTCAATGCCTCAATCACTCTACTCATTTTACCACCTGGAAAACATACCTTGTACATTTTATCCTCTAGCACACCTTTAATAATGGAGTCGCCATACAATGCCACTCGCTCATCAATTTTACTTATTATTTTACATATTACTTGGTAGGATTATGCTAGAAGAAACTGATGAGGCTAGTGATCTTGGAGTATTAGTAGATAGCAATCAGGGACCATGTAGCAAAGATTGCAAATACAACTGAAAAGATAATTGCAATACTGAAACTAACTCTCACATGTAAATATAAGGATGTAATTTTGCCTCTTTACAAGGCCTTGATAAGA
The DNA here is from genome assembly GCF_054136105.1 of Typopeltis vanoorti. Taxonomy (NCBI): domain Eukaryota; kingdom Metazoa; phylum Arthropoda; class Arachnida; order Uropygi; family Thelyphonidae; genus Typopeltis; species Typopeltis vanoorti. The sequence goes on from NC_143553.1 coordinate 40,171,467, forward strand.
TTTCACTTGTAATTTGTGTGCAAGTCTGGTCTCCTGATTTCTATTGTGATTCTGATATAGTGGAGAGAGAGTGCAAATGAGAGTGTTATAAATGATATTAGGATTGCAGAATACTGATTATGAAGACAGATTCAGAGATGAAGCCTTTTGGCTCTTTATTTCAGTAACAGATTGAGAATTTGTAGACTGCAGACACTAGCAGACAGGAGAAAGAGGGGTGATATGATTGAGACTTACAAACTTCTGGTAGGATCATACAGGATTTCAGTTGATGGAATTTTTCATTTTATGGAAGTTGGAGAAAGGACAAGAGGGCATCCCTTGGAAGCTGAGAATGAATGCTGCTAAGAAGGGGACAAGCATTAGATTTTTTTTCCCATAGGGAGGTGCGTGATTGAAATGGATAGCCATTGGATGTTGTGTGTGCAAGCAGTGTGAATGAATTCAAGAATAAGTATGATAGATGTGCATGTGGTGTGTGGCCTCCCTTGATGAGTCCCTAACTCCCTAGAGGTCTTTCTTAATAATAATAATATACACTTCCTCTTACTGTTCAGTATATAGCAATAATAAATGTTTTCTGAAAAAAAACTCCATTTTTCATTTATAGAAAGACCTAGGGTTGGAATTATAACAACTGGAGGAGATTGCCTTGGATTTATTTTTGTTGATTTCAACTGGAGTGTGCAACAAGTCAGAATTGCCCTTGATGATCAGGTAAGGATCTCTTCTGGTTAATGCGAATTTTTATTACTAAATTATCACTTTTTATGCAATGATAGATAAATTAGAATTCAAAAATGCCATACTGATCAATTGGTTTATGTAACTACACACAGACCTTCATGCTATTCTACTTGCCTCCCTAAAAAAAAAAATCTCTAACTCTTTTTATTTGCAGTGAGAGTAGACAGAACTCCTTTATGTCTAGCTAACTTTCTGACTATATTATTATTATTAAACAAGACCTCATGGAGTCAAAGACTCATCTAGGAGGTCCTTTTATCTTACACACACATCTCATCATACCGTGTCTTAAACACATTCAAACTACTTGCAGACACCACGATCTCAGGCAAGGCATTCCAACCACTCACAACTCTGCACGTAAAAAACCTGCCTTTAACTCCCCTACTCACACCCTCCTTATACAGTTTCCAGGGATGACCTCTGGTTCTCCCCTGATCTCCCACTATTCTCTGTAGAACTTCTCCACCATTGATCCTATAACAACCCCTTACCAACTTGTAGGTCTCTATCATATCTCCCCTCTTCCTCCTCTCCACCAGACTCTGCAAATTACATCTTCTCAATTTTTCCTCATACTCAACATTCCAGAGGTCAGAAACTACCTTAGTCAGTCACCTTTGGACCCTATCAACATCACTTCATCCTTCTGAAAACCAGGTGACCAAATCTGGGCACAATAGTCCATGTGTGACCTAATCAAAGCCTTATACAACTGAACATCAAGAATCTCCCTACTTCTACACGTCAGTGTCCTCCGCATCATTCCCAGAAGCCTTTGTGTTGTCTTCACAATTTTGGCGATGTGTCCCCTAAATTTTAGATCCTTATCCACTATCACTCCCAGATCTCTTATTTCCTCTACTTCCAACAATATATTCTCACCAAGCATAAATTCTGCATCCCATCTTTGTTTTCCAAATTTTAAAACCTTACATTTTTCAACATTGAACTCACATCCCCATTTACTTGCCCAATCACTCAATTTATTCAAGTCTTCTTGCAAGGCCACAACATCTTCACTACTCTTTATGGTTCGTCCCAACTTTGCATCATCTGCAAACAACTGAATATCTCCATCCAAATCTTCACCAATATCATTAATATATAAGTTAAATAGTAATGGCCCTAAAACAGACTCCTGAGGCACTCCACTAGTGACTTTCCTTTTCCTGGATATTGCACCCCCATACACAACTTGTTGATACCTATCAGATAGCCAGTCTCCAATCCAATGCACTAATCTAATATCCAACCCCATCTGCTCTAGTTTGACTGTCAACTTATCATGAGGTACTCTATCAAAAGCTTTTGCGAAATCCAAGTATATTACTGTGTATCCTTCTCCTCTGTCCAAGGAAGCAGTCACTTTATTGTAATAAGTAGATTACTAAAACATGACCTCCCTTTAGCAAATCCATGCTGTCCATCAAAGATTATACCATTGTTGTCAACCCAACTCTGGATCCTAGTTCTCACAAGCTTCTCCAACAACTTAACCACAACACCTGACACACAGATAGGCCTATAGTTTGATGCTCGAGTTCTATCACCTCCTTTATGAAGTGGCACAATCTTGCCCTCCTTCCACTCTTTAGGAACTTGACCAAGTGCAAGACTCGTATTAAAAAAATATGTCAAGGCAGGTGTCAACTCTCTGGCACACTCCTTCAGAATACGTGGTGATATATTATCAAGTCCCACAGCCTTATTTACATCTAGTTTACTCAACTCCCCAAACACCTCTTGCTCACTTACAGTCAGTCTCTCCTCCCCATCATCAACTGCTCTTAATCTCTCCATGAAGTCACATTCACAAGATTGAAAGATCTTTATGAATTGCTCATTAAGTATCTCCACAACACATTCTGCAACAGCTGTCTTTATACCATTTCCTCAAATCAATGTCATCCTTCCATAATCATTCTTTCTTTTGCTGGCTACATATCGAAAGAACTCCCTAGGATTCTTTTTGGCTTCATTAGCTAACTGCTGTTCATACCTCTCTTTAGCTACTCTCACCAACCAAGTCACCCTCCTTGCCTGGTCTTTGTAGACCTCATGAAATTGGTTACTTCCACTTCTCTTATGCTGTCTCCACAATGCCTTTTTTTCTGTATTGCATGCTTAATCTCTTTATTCATCCATCTCACACCTACCTTATTTAACCTTCTCACCCATGGTATACATTTAGACATTGCATCTACTATATAGTTTTTGAAAATCCCCCAAGCTGCATTGATCTCTTTTCCAGCTAACTCCTCATTCCATGCTACATCTGCAAGCTGTCACCTGAGCTCTTCATAATCACCCCCCTTGTAGTTCCACATATACCCTTTTTTCACAGGGGTCCTTGCACTGCTGGCAACCACCCAGGTAATCACCTCATGGTCACTTTCACCAATTGGTGGATGATTTGACACCTCATTTATAATTACATCCTCCGATGAGATGACCAAATCCAAGACCCTTAATCCTCGTGTGCCCTCTGTTACATACTGTCTGAGGTAGTTATCCCTCAAAAACTCATTTTCTTTACTTCCAATCGCTATCTCTTCATTCCAGTCTATATTGCCATAATTAAAATCACCCATAATGATCACCCTTTTCTTATTTGCTTGGCTTATTTGACCATACATTTCACTATCACCACCATCCACATTACCAGGTCTATAACAACATCCCACCAAGTATTTGATTCTATTCACCTTTATCACACACCATACTGCCTCAAAACCACTGACCGTATTTCCCTCTTGCATCTCTACCTTGTATGGACATAACTCTTTCTCTATCATCAATAGCACTCCCCCTCCCTTTTTATCCCTTCTATCCTCACGAAACACATCATACCTTTCCATCTCTATTTCTGTGAGGATGTCGTCCTCATCTAACCATGTCTCACTTATTCCAACAATCTCTGGGTACACAGACACAATTAGTGCAACCATTTCATCCGCCTTGTTTCTTATGCTTCTAGCATTGGTATACAAACACAACAACTCATTTCTGGATCTACAGCTAGTTCCACTGATACCATTCACTCGATGTGCTCTCTCCATGCTGGACTGGGGCCATTTCTCTTTCTGCCTCTTCATTTTAGAACCCTTCGCAGCAACATCTGTTTCCTCTTGATCCCTGGTCATCCCATTACTTTCCTGCCTACACATGCTCTCACCTCCTCTTGGAGCATCCACCTTTCTCACGCTGTGTATCCCTGTCCACCCTGGGCCTCCCCATTTCCCTGCTCCTCTTGCACACCCATTCTCTCATTTTCTATACTCATACCACTCACCTCTCCATTCATTTCCACTTCTTCAATCTCTCCTGTCTTACTCTCCTGCTATTCCACATCACTCCCTTCTCAATCTGATTCATTTTCTCTATTCACTTCTCTACCTTCCAGCTGCAGTCTCTCCAAGCGACTCACACCATAACCACTCAAATGCAGTCCATCGCTCCCATACAGCTCACTTCGTCCCTCAAACTCATTCCACACATTAACAAACTGTACACCCATCTCCTCACACATTTCAGCCAGAATACCATTCATAATCCTTGCTCTCCGCCTCATTTCACCACAATCATACCTAGGCAACACACTGACCACCCTTCCTGTCACACTATTCTCTTTTATCTTTCCAAGCAGTCACTTGACATGCTCTTTGTTCTCTCTCAAATCATTTGTACCAATTAATACAATTAACTCTTTTGCTCGCTCCCGCCTCATATCCAATGCCTCAATCACTCTACTTATTTTACCGCCTGGAAAACATACCGTGTGCATTTTATCCTCTAGCACACCTTTAATAATGGAGTCGCCATACAACGCCACTCGCTCATCTTTCGTTAACTCTTTCATGCCTTCATGATTTATTTTAATAGTTTTGACCTGAATTCTCTTAATTTCATTCTGCATCCATTTCATTTCTTGCCTCATCCAATCTAATTCACTTTCCGAACCTCGCGACACATTCTCTCTATCATTAAATCTTTCTAACTTTCTAACTCTCGACCCCCTCTTCTCACATTCCCTCTCATTCATCCTTCTTTGTTTCCGTACTTTCGGTCCAACATACGTCCAACTTTCACTATCATTCTTCTCACTTTCACTCTCATTTATCATTCTTTGTTTCCGTACTTTCGGACTAACATGCGTCCAACTTTCGCTATCATTCTTCTCACTTTTACTGTCATTCATCTTTCTTTGTTTCAGTACTTTCGGTCCAACATGCGTCGAACTTTCGCCATCATTTATTCTTTCGATTTTTTTTACTTGCGATTTCTGCATTACGCAAGTTCTACTTTCATTCGTTCTCTCAATTTCGTTTCTTTCCACCTCACTTTCGTCCCTTTTAACATCCGTTACGGTTGTCAAATCGCTCTTTTTCTTTTTTCCTGATTTTTAACATTTTTTCGCTTTTCTTGCTCACCATCCATTTCTTTCAAACGTGCAATCACAACACAATCAGTACTAGCACTTTCTGTCATCAATTTCATATTCGCATTCATTAGTTCTTCGTTCAGGTCACACTTCGCACACTACCCTTCTTCCATCCGCACTAAACATCCACAAATCATTTATGTAATCGAAGGAATACATATAACAGACCTCACACTTAACGAAACGACTGAAATCTACATTCAAATCATGGAATGACAATGCCGCCGCCATTTTTTTTTTTTTTTTTTCTCTCTGCCGGTTACTAGGTCTAATAATAACGATTTCGTAATTTAGTTTAGACAAGAAAAAAACCCCACACTAATAATACCGGTAGCGTACAACGTTTACAGCCACTCTTACTTAAACAATTACGCATATATACTTAATTATTCCTAGTAAAAACTTATCTGAATCAGGAGCTCTTCAAAACACGTTCGCAGTACTTGGCCCACTACCGCCCCCTTTTGATTAACTGTTTTTGGTGAATTTATTATTATTATTTGACACCTCCAGGGAGTTCATGGACTCATCAAGGAATTTTCATGGACCCATGTGAGATTATATTCTTATGGTTAGGAGGATAAATAAAGTAGGGTGAAATGGATGATTCATAGAATTATTATTATTACAAAAGACCTCATGGAGTCAGACTCATCTGGGAGGTCCTTTTATCACACACACTCACTCACACACACACACATCATCATACCATGTCTTAAACACACTCAAACTCCTTGCAGACACCACACACTCTCAGGTAAGGAATTCCAATCATTAAGAACTCTGCACGAAAAAAACCTGCCTCTCACTCCCCTACTCACACTCTCTTTATACAGTTTCTAGGGATGACCTCTGGTTCTCCCCCAATCTCCCACTATTTTCTGTAGAACTTCTCCTGCATTGATCCAATAACAACCCCTTACCAACTTGTAGGTCTCTATCATATCTCCCCCTCTTCCTTCTGTCCACCAGACTCTGCAAATTATATCTTCTCATTCTTTCCTCATACTCGACATTCCAGAGGTCAGAAATTACCTTAGTCAGTCGCCTTTGGACCCTTTCCAACATCTCTTCATCCTTCTGAAAACCAGGTGACCAAATCTGGGCACAATAGTCCATGTGTGGCCTAATCAAAGCCTTATAAAACAGAACAAGAATCTCCCTACTTCTACATGTCAGTGTCCTCTGCATCATTCCCAGAAGCCTTTGTGTTGTCTTCACAATTTTGGCTATGTGTCCTCTAAATTTCAGATCCTTATCCACTATCATCCCCTAGATCTCTTATTTCCTTCACCTCCAACAATATATCCTCACCAAGCATAAATTCTGCATCTCATCTTTGTTTTCCAAATTTTAAAACCTTACATTTTGCAACATTGAACTCATATCCCCATTTCTGTGCCCCAATCACTCAATTTATTCAAGTCTTCTTGTAAGGCCACAACAGCTTCTCTACTCTTCATGGTTTGTCCCAACTTTGCATCGTCTGCAAACAACTGAATATCTCCAACCAAATCTTCACCAATATCATTAATATATAAATTAAATTGTAATGGCCCTAAAACATTGAGGCACTCAACTAGTGACTTTCCTTTTCCTGGATATCGCTCCTCCATACACAACTTGTTGATACCTATCAGATAGCCAGTCTCCAATCCAATGCAATAATTTAATATCCAACCCCATCTGCTCTAGTTTGACTGCCAACTTATCATGAGGTACTCTATCAAAAGCCTTTGCGAAATCCAAGTATATTACTGTGTATCCTTCTCCTCTGTCCAAGGAAGCAGTCACTTTATTGTAATAAGTAAGTAGATTACTAAAACATGACCTCCCTTTAGCAAATCCATGCTGTCCATGAATTATGCAGGAGTTTTTGATAAAAAGAATATTATGGAGGCAATATACAGAACAGAATACCCCTCAGCACCAACATGGAGTATAAGATGCAAGCTATGAAAGTGATGAGTATAGTGAGAAAGAGAAATTGGTATATGAAAGGAGATTGGCTGAAGCATTAAAGCAACACCTTAGAGAATTCTACAGTTATTATGTTGCAGGGTCTGTCTAACTAGTGTCTAATTAGATACTAGTTAGACAGAATATAATCTTAGATTGATGAGAATGGGAAATCTTTCAAGAGAACAGCATGGATTCGTTAAGTAGAGATCATGCTTCATTAAATTGGTTATATTTTATAATAGGGTGACTAATGTATGTGATTGCAAAAGAACTATGGCTGAAAAACAACTGCAAGGAAATTGAGCTTTTGGACAAAAAAAAAAAAAAAAAACACAAAACCAGAGAACTTCATGAAAAAGTTAGGGAGCTAATTAACAAATATTGGAAATGGGTAGGCTCTCATTGCATTGAAGATGCCAGTTGAAACATCCTAATGGAGAAAGACAAAATAAAAATTCAAAGTATTCAGTTGAACTCTGCAGTCATGATAGAATAGATAAGCTATTGTAAGAAAATTTGGAGGAGCCTACTATTCTTACTTGGGAAGTAACAAATGCCATTAGGAAATTGAAACCAGGAAAAGCTCCAGGAACAGATGGAATTATGGTAGAATATCTAAAGGCTTTAAATGATAAGGCTATAAGATCACTGACTGACATGTAACAAAATATATGAAACTGGACACCTGCCGAAGGATTTTAAGCATTCGACATTCCTGTCAATACCTAAAATATCTAAGACAAGACAATCAAATATGACGGGTATAGCACAATCAGTCTGATCAGTCAGATAGCAAAAGTTATATTATATATCATCCTAGAAAGAAATAAACATAAAATCAAATTGGAAATTAATGAAACACAATCTGGTTTTCAGGAAAATAAAGGAACTAGAGAAGGACTCTTCAACATTAGAACTATTATAGAAAGATATCTGAAGCAGCAGAAAGAAGTCTGCTTATGTTTTATTGACTACTCAAAGGCCTTTGACAATATACAACATGAATAACTAATTGAATGCATCAGAAAATTATGAGTAGATGGTAAAGATACCAGATTACTGATAAATCTATACTGGGAGCAAACTGCCTCAATTAAAATACCAGGAAAAACCTTGGAAGAATTTCCAGTAACGTAGGGTGTCAGACAAGGCTGTATTCTTTCTCCTTATATTGTTTAACCTCTGTACTGAAAATATCTTCTAACAATTAGCAGAATTTAAAGGAGTCAGCATAGGATGCAGAAATATAAACAACTTAAGAAATGCAGAAGATACGGTACTGCTGGCTGAAAATAAAAAAGATCTTCAAAACCTGTTAGAAGAGATGCTGAAACTAAGTGAAAAATATGGACTTAATTTCAATTTCAAAAAAACCAAAACCATGCTGGTAACAAGAGAAAAAGCAAAAATACCTGATATAAGTATTAAAATCAGAAGAAATGCCTTAGATCAAGTAGAGAGTTATATATATATTTGGGTCAACTAATTACAAAGAATAGAAAGTGTGACAAGGAAATATCAGGAATAGAAATTGCTAGATCAACCTTCATTAGCGTGAAAAACATTCTGACCTCAAGGGAAATTCACACAAAAACAAGAATTAGAATGTCCAAATGCTATGTATGGTCAACACTGTTATATGGAGCAGAAACCTGAACAATATCAAAATATTGTGAAAATAAACTGAAAGTGTTTGAAATGTGGATCCTCAGAAGAATCTTTAGTCCTGTGGACTGCCAAAAAAACTAATTTAGAGATATTAAAGAAGATTGGAGAAGATGATACTGTTGAAAACCATTAAGAAAAGGAAAATCACCTGCCTTGGTCACATATTAAGACATGAATCCCTACAAAAAACACTTTAGAAGGAATTATACAAGGAAAAAGAAGAAGAGAAAAACAAAGAACAGATTGGAGGAGAAATATTAAGGACTAGAACTTGTTGTCTTATGAAGAATGTAAGAGAGAAGCACAAAACCATACATGGTGGAAGCTTATGGTAGTCAACCTCCAGGAACGAGATGACACCTGACAAGAGAGTGTATGGAACAGAGGAGATGCTTATACAGCAATATATCTGGATTTTGCTATGGCATTTGGTCTGGTACCACATGATAAGCTACTGTCGAAATTGAGCAGCATGGATGATAAATTAGGAAGAGCAATGTCAGGAATGAATGAACAGTGAAATCAAGCAAGCTGTGTTGGAAAAGAAGATACTATGTGGAGGAGGTATAAGATAGTTGGTGATGATCGGGTCTATGAAGAGTATAAAGTGCAAGCTAGGAAAGTGAGGAGTATGGTAAAAAGAAAAGGTGCAGTATGAGTGGAGATTGGCTGGTCAGGCCAAGGTTAACTCAAGGTAATTTTTCAGCTGTATGACAAGCAAGAAAAAGAATAATTTAGTCAGCTTGATACTGGTGGATAGTCACAGCAGCAGAATAACATTTGCATAGGATATAGTGGAATTATTGAATGTGCAGTTTATCAGCATATATCATACTGGTTGTAAATGATGCACTGCAATATATAGAACTGAAAGGCAAGTCTTAGGGGAATTGGAAGTGAAAGAATCAGAGATGTATCAGAATTTGATTGGGTTAGATATTTAATAAGGCTGTAAGAATGGAGGACAAATCACCACATATTCTTAAAGAATGTGCACAACAGTCAGCTATTATTATTATTTGCTAACCTCCATGGAGTCAATAGCCTCATTGTGGGATGCCCATTCAACCAGCAACATGCCTATCATAATGAGCTTTGAAGTTATTTACATTACCTACACTAAGAATGCACTCAGTGCATTGGCAATGCATTCCAATCACTAATAACTCTCCACATAAAAATCTACTCCTCACTCCCCTCCTTCATCACATCCCTATACAACTTCCAGGGATGGTCCCTCGTTCTTAACATCTACTCTTTTTATAACTGTATTAATCTGATAGAGTCCCTTAACTTCAAGGTCTCTGTCATACCTCCTTGTTTCCTCGTATTCACCAACCTCTGTAATCCACATTCTCTCAAAAGCTTTTCATAAACAACATTCCAGAATCCTGACAGATTAACTCTAGTGTTAATCCAAAAGTATGGATTAACTCTAGTGTTTTCACATCACAATGAAAACTAGGACTAAATCTAAACCCAATCATCCAAATGTAGTCTGACCAATGCCTTATATAGATGCTCTATCACTTCCGTATCCCTACGTGCCAATGTACTTTTATATCATAGCATCAATACGAGGATTGTTTAAAAAGTTTGGTAAATTTCCAATAGATGGCAACACGATTTGTTCATTCATACCAGTGTTGATACATATCTTTTTTATGACCCCTGGCAAAATTTTAGCCATGTGTGGCACGTTGTTTTCATTTGGAAAACCTTAAAAATGACAGTATTCGCATTATTCATAAAAATGGAGAAAAATGAGTTTTGTGCACTGATAAAATACTTTTATTTGAACAAGTGGATGGCTGCACAGATCAAAGCCGAGTTAGATGCAGTTCATGGGAACTCTGCACAAGCATTAAAGACTATTTATTTTTGGATAAATGAGTTTAAACGTGGTCGTAAGTCCATCAAAAATGAAGCATGCTTAGGATGTGCCTGACTGAGGTCACTATGAAGGAAATGATTGACAAAATCCATGGTATTGTTGTGAAAGTGTGTGAGATTGTAGGCATTTCAATTGAATGGGTGTATAATATCCTGCACAAAAAATTGCACATGAAAAAGCTGTGTGTGCGATGGCCGCTGAGACTTAATCAAAAATGCATGTGAAAAGACATTTCAACGCAGCGTTTGGTGATGTTTAATCACAATTTGCAGAATTTTTTGCATCAATTCATGACTGTAGATGAAATGTGGATCCTCCACTACACGCCTGAGTCCAAGCAGCAGTCAAAATAGTGAACAATGCCTGGTGAAAGAGCACCAAAAAAAACAAAGACCGTTTTGTCAGCTGGGGAAGGTGATGGCCACTGTTTTTTGGCATTTCCAAGAAATTATCATGATAGACTATTTGGAAAAGAGTAAGACAATAACAGGAGTCTGTTATGCATCATTGTTGGACTGTTTAAAAGAAGAACTGAAGAAAAAACCAAGATTGGCGCACAAAAAAGTGCTCTTTCATCAAGACAATGCACCGTCCCACACATTGGCCGTCGCAATGGCAAAATTGCATGAATTGAGGTCAAATTGATTCCACTTTCACCGTATTCAGACTTGTCCCCATGTGACTTCTTCTTGTTCCCAAACTTAAAAATTTGGCTCGATGGGAAAAAAATTGTCTTCAAACAAGGATGTCATCAAGGCTGTCAATAACTATTTTGCACATGACAAATCCTACTTTTTAGATGGGATGAAAAAAATTGGAAACTCACTGGACCAAATTACTAGACCTCAATAGAGACTATGTTGAGAAATAAAGGTGATTTTTTCCCAAAATAATGTGTTTAACTTATTTTTTTACCAAACTTTTCAAACAAACAAATCTCGTATGTTCAATCTTTGCAACAGTGTGATGTGCCCTTAGAACTTCAGTCCACTGTCTGCCATCATTCGAAGATCCCGAATCTCATCCACTTCCTGAAGTACACTATCTACCAATAATTGTCCAGACACTTTAGCAATTTATAATTGATACCAGCAGGCAAACCCTAATAGCAGGTATGTCCACTTTTGACTTCAATCACCTCATGCACCCTTTGAGGGAGGCTTTCCATCAATGTGTGGCAAACATCAGGTGTAATTTGTCTGCATTCCTTCATCAAAGCAGTACTGAGTTCAGCGACAAATCAAGGATGTGCTACTCTGGACCTCATTCACCATTCCAATTCATTCCACAGGTGTTCAGTAGGGTAGAGGTCAGGACTCTGTGCAGGCCAGGGCAGTTGTTTAACACCCATCTCTTCACACCATTCCATAACAGCTGCAGGCTTTGTGGCATGGAACATTGTTGTCTTGATAGTAACAAGGGTCAGTTCCATAAAACCTCCATAGTGTAGGCAGCACCTGATTATCCAGTAATCACAGACAATGACAAATAGTCCCACTCCAAACCAGCTGAACACATCCCACACCATTACTCCTCCACCACCAAACTTTACTGTGGGTACAACACACACTGTGATAACAAGCGTTCACCAGGTTGTCTCCACACCCTCACTTTGTCCCATCAGACTGGAAACAGGTGAACCTTGATTCATTGCTCCAGAGTACTGTTTTCCACTGGTCAGTTGTGCAGTTCACATGTTCTTTGCACCAGGCCAGATGAGCCATCTTGTTTGCTGTTTGGTTTGTGTGACGTTGCTCTTCTGTGGAAACCCAGTAAATGGAGTTCTTTTCGTACAGTATTAGCACTCACCATGGTGTTACTGGTGCTCTGGAACTCATTACAGATTATCTGTGCTGACTGTAGCTAGTTTTTGTGTGACACCCATTTTAACACCTTCCTATCTCCATCAGTCATTTCTGGCAGCCACCCTGGGTGTTTTTGTGCACTAGTGATGCCAGAACATCTCCATTTGTTGATCACATCGGCATCTGTTGATTTTGGATGCTCCAGTTGAGCAGCAGTGGTACATATGGACACACCACCGATGTGACAGCCTGTGATCGCACCTCTCTTGAAGTCGCTGAGTTCACGTTGTGTTGCCATACCACCTGTATTCAACTGCTATGATGACATACTGCTTTCTATTATCTGTACACTGGTTTTTATGTTATTAACAAACTTGGAATGTTTCATAACTTCAAATAACAGGGAAAGTCTGGAAAATTATTGGAAGCTGGTGTACAGCTCCACCAGTACAGTGTCCCTAAGTGTAACTCCTTGCATTTATTAACATTAAAACTGCAAACTATCCCACTCATTTTTCCAAGCTAAAAGCCTATTCAAATCTTCCTGTAGAGAATTAACATCACTACTACTCCTGATAATTCTACCTAACTTTGCATCACCGGCAAACATTTGAAGCTCCCCAGTCAATCCACAAGAAATATCATTAACAAACAAGTTAAACAGTAGGGACTCAAGAACAGTACCCTGAGGCATGTCACTGGTCACCTTCCTTTTCTGAGACAGCTTGATCATACACAACTTACTGGTATTGTTCAGACAGCCAATCTCTAATTCATCTAACCAATATACTATCCGTTCCCTAATCCTCTGCAGCTTGTGCACAACTTATCCTTGGGCAATCTATTGAATGCTTTTGCAAAGTCCAAGAATATCATTATATATTATTCTCCTTTTTCCAATACATTCGTCGCCTTATCCTAAAACATAAGCAGATTGCTAAAACAAGACCTGCCCTTCACAAACCATGCTGACCATCATAGAGAATCTTATGTTCATCAATCGAATCCTGTATTCTATTTTTAACCATTTTTCCAACACTTTGATTACAACTGCAGACTCACAGACTGGTCTATAATTGGAAACTTCTGTTCTCGAACTATGCTTGTGGAGAGGTATTGTTTTCCTTCTTTCCACACCTTAGGAACTTTACCCACTGCAAGACTCTCATTAAACAATGAGATCATGGGTATGGCTAACTCTTTTGCACATTCTTTAAAATTACGTGGTGATATGTCATCCATTCCCACAGCCTTATTAACTTCTAACACGATCAACACTTAATACACCTCCAATTCTTTCACCTTTAATTCTCCTAATTCTTGTTGTACAGCATCATTTACGCCACTGTGATATACACTGATGAAGTGTTCATTAAATAATTCCACTATATCATTTGCTATGGTTACTCTCCTACCATAACTATCCACCAGCATCAACCTGCCATAATTATTTTTCCTCGTGCTTGCCACATAGCAGAAAAATTCTCCCTCGAATTAGCTTTGACCTGGCATCTCCTCTCATATTCTACTTTTTCATTTCTAGCCATGCTTGTCACTTTTTTGGCCTGCACTTTATATTCTTCATGCATCTGTTCACTGTGAACTGCCTTGTACTTTCTCCATAATAATTTCTTTTGTAACACTACTTGCTTGATTTCACCATTCATCTATCTCACTCCTACGCTATTTATTCACTTAACTCCTGGTATACAGTTATGCATTGCCTTATCATTTTCCATGGGAACTCTGCACCAGCATTAAAGACTATTTATTTTTGGATAAATGAGTTTAAACGTGGTCATAAGTCCATCAAAAATGAAGCATGCTCAGGATGCCTGACTGAGGTCACTATGAAGGAAATGATTGACAAAATTTATGAAAGACTGCTGAGTGAAAGTGTGTGAGATTGTAGGCATCTCAACTGAATGGGTGTATAATATCCTGCACAAAAAATTGCACATGAAAAAGCTGTGTGTGCAATGGCTGCTGTGACTGTTGATCAAAAATGCATGCGAAAAGACATTTCAATGCAGTGTTTGGCGATGTGAACATCTTTTCTACACAATTCATCAACCGAATATATTGATGCTGGTTGACTACAGACCTTCTCATAGTTACCCACCTTATAGTTCCACATATAGACTTTCTTGATAACTTTTTTCTGTTTGACCACCTTCCAAACCAATACCTCATGATCACATGATCACCATATCGCAGGATATCGTTGTGAATGAGGTATCAACAAGTGGCAGTGTTGATACCTCATTCACAACCATATTATGTGAGGATATCACCAGATCTAATACCAATAAACCTTGTGTTGCTTCCATCTCATGCTGCTTCAGATAGTTATTCTGTAGAAACTCAACAGATTCACCCTCCTTGTTACTATACACTATCTCTTCTTCTCAATCTACATTCCTATAATTAAAATCTCCCATTAGGATCATCATCCTTTTATTTGCACAACTTGAAAATCTTCATAAGTACTACTATTTTCCACTTAGACTCTTGAAGGACATATTCCTCTGCTACCATTAACAATACTTCCACTCCTCTCTTTATCTTTCTATCCTTTTGGAAACTTCTATATCCTAACTTAACTCCTGGTATACAGTTATGTCATTTCAAGTCATGACAGTATATCATCCTCAATCAACCAAGTTTTACTTATGCTAATTGGTATTGGGCATACTGATTCAACCAATACTACAAACTCAGCCCCTTTCTGATACCGTGTACATTAGTATACAAACATAAGTTCTCCACTCTTTGAGGCCATCCCATCAACACAAACACTCTTTACTCACTGCTATAGTGCACTTCTTTCTGACCATTCCCATTTCCCTGATCCTGACTCTGACTTTCATTTATATTATCGTCCCCACTGTTTTGCACTGCATCACTTTGCACTGCCATAATCACTTCATCTTTGTATCCATCCTCTTCCTATCCTTCCACAATGTGCTTCTCAACCTCTCTCTGACTCTTAATTGTACTAATTTTGAATGGACCCTGTGCACTCTTATTAAACAGTCACTCCAAATAACCAACACCAAACCCATTCAAATGCATTCCATCATCTTTGAACCATTCTAACTTACCTTTGAATTCATTCCATGCATTCACAGATTGAACACACTCTGCCTGACACAATTTAGCCATTTTGTCATTCAATATGATTGCTCTCCTTCTCAGTTCACTACTGAAATATCTGGGCAACAAACTAACTACTTTCCTAATAACGCTATTATTATTATTATTCAGGCCTCCATGGAGTCAAAAGACTCATCGCGAGAGGTCCTTTCTAAGAAACACAAGTTTATCAAGACTCATCGAGGGGGGGTCCCTCCTAGGAAACACAAAGTCTATCATATCACTCCTTAAACGCATTGACCGTTCTCGCTCTCACCACTCTATCAATCAGGCAATGCATTCCATTGTTCAACCACCCTCTATGCAAAGAAACCACTCCTCACCCTCTTGCTCACAGTTTCCTTTCATAACTTCCAGGGATGGCCCCCTTGTCATCACTCTTTCACGTCGTTCAACCAAGCGAAAGAACTCCCCAGTGTCAATCCTGTAACACCTCTCAACAGCTTAAAAGTCTCAATCATATCACCTCTCCTATCCACCAAACTCTGCAGTCGACATTCCCTCATAACTAACATTGTACAGTCCTGAAACCATCTTCGTTATGCCTTTGTACCCTTTCCACAGTTAATTTATCCCTTCATATCCTGGAGACCAAATCTGTGAACAATAGTCTAAGTGTGGTCTGATCAGAGTCTTATACAACAGAATGATAACTCTTTTATCTCTGCTGGTCAGTGTCCTTCTCATTATTGCAGCAATCCTCTGTGTTACCTTCACCACCTTTGCAATATGTCCCCTAAATTTCAGGTCCCTATCAATCATCAACCACAGATCTCTTGTCTGCCCTACTTCCTCCAGTATAGCTCCTCCAATAGAGTATGCAGTATCCCATCGATGTGTCCCAAACCTCAAGACCTTATATTTTGCTGCATTAAACCGACATCACCATTCATTTGCCCATCTGCCTAGCTTATTCAAATCCTCTTGTCAGGCTACCACATCTGCACTATTACTAATAATCCTTCCCTGCTTCATATCATCTGCAAACAACTGACTGTCCCCTTGCAATCCACTGACAATGTCACTGATATAAAGGTTAAACAGTATAGGTCCCAGTATTCCTCACTTTCTGCAAGAAATTCTTCAAATCCTCTTCCACTTTCTTTGTTGCACTATTCAAGTCATTTGTGCCCACCACTACCACTAATTCTGACTCCTGTTCCTTCCTTCTATGCAAAGCATCTGAAATTCATTTTATTATACCACCTGAAAAACATGTCTTGTGCACTTTATCTTTTAACACACCTTTAATGATTTAGTCACCATATAAAGCAACCCTATCGTCCTTAGATATTTGCTTCTTCTTATCAACTTCCTTGTCATTTACACCAGTTATTCTCTTCTTTAAATATTCAAATTTCCTTCTCCATACATTTAACTTGACTCTTCATTTTCATTAACTCTTGTCTAAGCTCTTCCATGTCACTTGTATTATTACTGTCGTAAGCATTCTCATTCATTTCTGATTATTCCTGGTAACTCTGTTTTCTTAATTTGGAATATCCTACCTTTCATTGCAATTCTCACACACTGTAACACATTCCCTTTTATGTGTTTTTTATATATCCTTGACCTGGTTATTTAATGAAAGTCTTGCAGTGGGTAGAGTTCCTAAGGAGTGGAAAGAAGGCAAAATAGTACCACTCCACAGGCATGGTTCTAGGATAGAAGTTTCCAATTATCGACCAGTCTGTATAAACTATAACTGCAGTTGTAGTCAAGGTGGTGGAGAAATAGGGTAGGAATAGAATACAGGATTGGGTTGATAGACATGTCATTTTTTATGACAGTCAGCATGGACTTGTGAAGGGTCAGTCCTGTTTTAGCGGTTTACTTGCATTTTATGATAGGGTGGCATGCGTGTTAGATAAGGGAGAATCATATACAGTGATATTCTTGGACTTTACAAAAGTGTTTGATAGGTTACCACATGATAAGTTGGTGTACAAGCTGTAGAGGCTGGGAAGAGATATTATACAGGTTAGATGTATTAGAGATTTGCTTTCTGAATGATACCAGCAAGTTGTGTGTGATGGAGCAGTGTCTCAAAAAAAGGACGGTAACCAGTGGCATGCCCCAGGGTTCTGTTCTTGGGCCCCTGTTGTTGTTATTATTATTATTATCAACACCCGACCTCCATGGAGTCAGACACTCATCATGGGAGGTACTCAATATTGCATACAATGCTCATTCAACTGCATCTTAAACTGATTCAATGTGTCCATATCCACAACACACTCAGGCAATGCATTCCACTCACCAACCACCCTCCATGCAAAGAACCTGCTTCTCACTCCTTCGTGCACACCCTTATACAGTTTCCAGCAATGGCCTCTTGTTCTATGAAAAATTCATGAAAAATCTCTTCCATGTCTACCTGATAACAACCCCTGACCAGTTTATATGTCTCAATCATCCCCCCCCCCCCTCTTCCTCCTATTCACGAGGCTCTACAACTTACATTCTCTCAATCTGTCCTCGTACTCCACATTTCAAAGATCACTGACTACCTTTGTGAATCTTCTCTATACCTTTTCCAACATATCCTCATCACCATGAAAACTCAGCGACCAAATCTGGGCGCAATAATCCATATGAGGCTTGATCAATGGAATCATAACCTCTATTTCTGCATATCAGGGTTCTCCACATCATTGCCATTATTCAATGTGATGTCTTCACAACTTGTGCAATGTGATCCTTGAATTTCAGGTCCTTGTCCACCATCACTCCTAGATCTTTCATCTCCTCTACTTCTGTTAAAGTTTCCCCACCAAGTGTATACTTGGCATCCCATCGTTGCTTACCAAATCTCAAAACCTTACTCTTGGCAACACTGAACTGATAGTTCCACTTATCTGCCCATTCATGCAATCGATTCAGGTCCTTTTATAAGGCATTAACATCAGCCTGACTGTGCATTGAAAAAAAAAAGATCATTAACATACAAATTGAACAGCAGTGGCCCCAAAACTGACCCCTGTGGTACACCACTGGTGACCTTTCGCTTTTGAGATACTGCACCCTCATATACAACTTTCTGATACCTATCTGACGGCCAGTCACTGATCACTGTTATTTAACTTGTTTCTAATTAATGAATTATTATGTAGACTGACTGGGAATCTTCAGTTGTTTGCTGATGTTGCAAAGTTAAGGATCATTATAAATAACACTGCTGATGTTTCCTTTCAGGAAGATTTGAATAGACCTTTGACTTGGACAAAGGAGTGGAGTTATAGTTTTAATATTAATAAGTGCAAGGTGTTGCATTTTTTTAGTGCAGAAATCTAAGGTTGTGTACTGTATTGATGGTACTGTACTGCAAGAAGTGGGTGAGATTCAAGATTTGGGAGTGATAGTTGACACTAGACTGAAGTTTAGAGAGCATATTGTAAGTATTACAAAGACTGCACATCATAGTGCTTCTAAGTACTATAACGTGTAGAGATAAGGAAGTTGTTGTGACACTGTATAAAGCACCCACACAATACTTCAAATGTGGTCTGACCACATTTGGAGTACTGTGCTGAAA
The DNA here is from genome assembly GCF_054136105.1 of Typopeltis vanoorti. Classification (NCBI taxonomy): domain Eukaryota; kingdom Metazoa; phylum Arthropoda; class Arachnida; order Uropygi; family Thelyphonidae; genus Typopeltis; species Typopeltis vanoorti. The sequence goes on from NC_143553.1 coordinate 40,190,678, forward strand.
TTGGTTGCCTGGTTTTCAGTGTGATATGGAGACACTGGAGATAATCCAGAGATGAGTGACTAAGACAATAATCAGGACTTTGGAATGCTGACTATGGAGAGAGGTTGAAGAAATGTGGATTGCAGAGCTTGATAGATAGGAGGAAAAGAGGTGATATGATTGTGACATTTAAGTTAGTAAGAGGATTTTATCGAATTAAACCAGATGGGTTTATAAAAAGAGTAGAAGGTGAGTGGGAAAGAATTAGAGGCCATCCATGGAAGTTATGCAAGAATGTGGTGAAATGGGGTGTGAGGAGTAGATTTTTTATATGGAAATTATCAGTGAATGGAACACGTTAGCAGAATGTATTAATTCAAGAAATGTTAAGGATTTTAATATTTGGTATGATAAATATGTTATCAGTTGAATGAACCTCCCACAATGAGTCTGTTGACGCCTAATTTATAAGCAATTTATAATATATTTAGCAGATCACTTTACATCAGTTGACTCACTATATTCCATGATGCACGGCACACTCCTTTTACAGAACGTGTGAAGGGAGTGTGCTGTGCATCATGGAATACAGAGAGCCAACTGATGTAAAGTGATCTGCTAAATATATTATAAATTGTTTATAACTATTATTTTATTTAATTGCTGTTAATAACAGCAGATAAAATGATCTTTATAGTGATAAAGAAGAAGATGCATATACCAATTACATTGCATATTAAGATTGAAATTGTTAAATTTAGTGACAGTATATCGAACACTAAGATAGGACACAGGTTAAACTTACTTCACTTTACTATTACAGTTATTAAAAACAAAGATAAAGTGCAAAGTGTTTCTTAATACTACAGTTATCAGTAAACATGACAATCTTATTGCTGAAATGGAAAAATATTTAATGGTATACATTGATGACCAAACTAGTTTGCATGTTCCATTAAGCAGTTCTATTCAGAATAACTTTTATGTTTGCAAAAATTATTCAAAATGTTTCATTTCTGAAAGTGACATAAATTAATGCTTTATTTGTGTAATTTCTTCTTCTCTCCCGTAGTCCTAAATGGACCGTTGGGTCATTCATGGCTGGTAGGTGATATTCTTTGTTAGCCTACTCCAGTCTTCTTGGTCTCTTGTTCTTGATGTCATTTGAGAAAGGGAGGAATTTGTCCATTTTTTTTTGATGTTATCAGTCCATTTTAATCGAGGTCAGCCCCTAACCCTTGGTCCCGGAACGATTCCTTCTAGTGTTTGCTTTGGAATGCCATTAGCCCTCTCCACATGTCTGAACCATTTCATCTGTCTTCTTCTGATGACTGTCAGAATATTTTCCCTTCTTCTCCCATCTATTGAATCAATCAATTTTCAGATATTTTCATTGGTTTCGTGAGCAGTATAGGGAATCCTCAAAAGTCTTCTGTAAGTTTTCATTTCAAAAGACAGGAGTTTCCTCTCATCTTCCCTCAATAAAGTCCAGGCCTCACAACCATACAAGAGGATAGAATTCACCAAGATGTCAATTAGTCTTAGTCTGGTTGTGATTGCTATTCTGTTATCTCCCTACAATGGTTTTAACTTCTGTAGGGCCACGGTTGCCTTAGCAATTCGGTATTTATTTTGTCTGTTTTTGAAAGACGATCTTGACTCGATGTGCTTCATAGATAAGTGAACTTGTTTACATTCTCAATTTGTTTATTGCCAATTTGTATCTTTAAGAATTCAATGTCTGATTTTGAGGTTATCATTGTTTTTGTTTTTTGTAGATTTATGTATAATCCATATTTTTTTAATGTTCCGAAAATGTGGCTGGTTATCTCTTGTAATTCTTCTTCACTTTCTGCAAGAAGATTGATATCATCTGCAAAACGTAAGTTATTTATTCTTAGTTCACCAACTACTATTCCAGTGTCATATTCATGAAGAGCTTAATCTATGACATATTCCAGAAAACAATTAAAATGAAGAGGGGACAAGATGTATCCCTGTCTTGCCCCCCCCCCTTCTGCCTGGAACAGTTCACTGCTGTAATTTTTAATTTCAATTCTCATATCAGATGAGGAATAAAGAGATTTAATAATCCTAATGATGTCAATACCATAATGTTCTAAACTTTTTCCATAATGCCTCATGCCATATTAAGTCAAAAGCTTTTTGAAGGTCTAAAAAGTTGTGACAGATTATTTTATTATGTTCTATGTATTTTTCGCCTAGTATGTGTATTGTAAAAATATAGTTGATTGTACTTCTGGATTTCCAAAAACCCGCTTGTTCATCTGATAGTCTGCTTTCTATCTTCTTTTCAATTCTTGACAATAGTATTTTTAACAGGATTTTGCTTGAATGACTAATAAGGCTTATTGTTCTGTAGTTGCTACATTTATTGCTGTTTCCCTTTTTAGGAATAGGTACAAGGACAAGAAGTCTGTCAATCAGAAGGCCAAGTCTCTGTGTTCCATATGTCCTGGAATAAATTTAGCAAGGTGTCACCTCCTTTGCATATCAGTTCCATTGTAACACCATCAATTCCAGGTGATTTTCCTATTTTTGAGGAGCTAACTGCTGCAATAACTTCTTCTTTTAATACTGGGTAATCTCCTTCCTCCAAACCTCCTGGCAAAATTCCATCCAAAATATCTTCAGTCAGTTGAGGGTCCTTTTGAAAAAGCTTGGTTGAGTAACATTACCATCTATCAACTATTTTCTGGTTGTCTGTGTTAGGAGTTCCATCTTCATCCTCTATGCTCCAATTAATTGCAGTAAAAGGTTTGGTAAACTTATTGATAATTTGAAAAGCACTTTTAGAATTATTTTTA